>NC_136953.1:11980283-12135294 GCF_949987615.1 Pollachius pollachius
GGCATTCATGCATACCTTACATGTTCCCATTCTTGGCCTCTACACACACACACACACACACACACACACACACACACACACACACACACACACACACACACACACACACAGTGTGTGTGCAAGAACCTGCCATCACCGTAGGAGACAAAGACAATCCGTTTGCAAGGACGAGACCCAAAGATATTGTTTATACACCCCTCACCTGTCTGTCGGTCGGTCTGGTCTCTGTCTGACGGTCTGTCTGGCCTCTGCCTGTCTGTGTTTACGTTTACAGGAATTCAAGAGGTCGCCCCTACCCCGGTGTTCCAGCCGCAGTACAGCATAGGTAAGAGGGCTGAGGCGCTCCAGAGAACACGAACAGACTCCGCTGCCTGTGGGTGCGGGAGATCATTCATTTATATTAGCGCTATCGTATAAATAGCGCAAGTTCACTTCATATACAAAATGGACAGCATAACGAGAGTTTCTAAGATTCTAAACTTTTTTTTTTGCTAGTGATGGCCTATAAATTATTCTAATTGTGCTTTCGTTACATTACAAGATCTTGTCGTTATCCTTGATCGTAATTGGAATAATTGAATGCGACCCCATGCAAATTGCTTTGTAAATGATAGCATGAGTTCCCTTAAGCAAACATACTCGGTGTGTCTCTTGGCCTAAGTAAACTTGTACACTGGAAATATGGTATGGGGTTGTATATTAAATTGGAAAAGCCCCTTTATTCTTTCAGTTGCCGTCATGTTTTCTGTAGCGCCGTGGACGCGCTGGCCCCTTAGCTCCCTCTAGTGGACACCCACGGAATGTTCCACCTGTTGTGGTCAGGATCATCTGTTAGTTATGTGATACAGTGATGACAAATAGAAGCTGCCATATTGTAATTAGGCAAGGGGACATGTGCCGATGTGTCGGACTATGATACCTACTTCTAATTTGATCCCCTCCCTGTGTGTCTCCCCTGGCTCTCTCTCTCTCTCCCCCCCCCCCCCCCTCTCTCCCCCTCTCTCAGCGGAGGAGTGTGTTTCTTACTGCCAACCGGCTCAGCTTGAAGTGAGGATGAACTTGGACACCTACTGTCTCAAGGATTACGGTCAGTCCCGCCTGGGATCACAGTCCCTGTCGAAGATCACTCTCTCGTTCTCCGACAACTTTCCACTAAGGCTGTGCATGCAGTTCAATTGGTTTGAAGTGATGCTTGGAAATATGTATTATTTAAATAACATACAATATTTAAAGATCAACGTTTCCTCCCAGGAGTTATGTTTTATTAGCCATCTGCCAAAATGTCACCCGTGTCTTGCTGTTGTTGTTGTTGTTGTTGTTGTTGTTGTTGTTGTTGTTGTTGTTGTTGTTTGTACATCACGCCAACCACACGTGTGGGCGTGGCCCTCTGTCTCCCCCAGTGCTGAAGATCCAGGTGAAGGCCATGGAGCGCTCGGGCCCCTGGTGGCAGTTCTCCATCGCCGTGCAGACCGTGTTCCGCACGGGGTCCACGCCCCGCGTCCGCAGGGGCCCCCGGGCGCTGTGGGTCCCCGACCGCGACCTGGGCTGCGGCTGCCCCGCCCTCCACGTGGGCCGCAGCTTCCTGCTGATCGGCTCCGAGGAGGGGGGCCGCGACTGGGCCCCGGGGGAGAGCCGCCTGGTGGCCGACCGCTCCACCACCGCCCTCCAGTGGCGGGACCACTGGAGCCCCAAGCTCAGGGGCTTCCGGGGGCAGGACAAGAGGGGCCGTTGCCCCCCGAAAGCCCCCCACCACCACACCCACCACCAACGGCGGCACCGCCGCCCCGTGGAGCCGTTGAGGGGCTACATCCCGCCGCATCTAGTGACGGGGGGCGACGGCGGCGAAACACACGGACCACGCGCGCGCCCGGAGGAACCGGCCCCCGAGAGCGTGGAGAACGTGGGGGGGACGGACGCAGGTGCGAACGCTAATGTCCGCGACGACACGCCGACCTCGCCGACACCCGAGAGCCCTGAGCTGTGGACGTTCACCGTCTCGGCCCCCACTAATCCGTCCCCCGCTGATTTGGCCCCCACGAATCCCGTCCTCCTCACAAATCCGTCCCAAGCTGATTTGGCCCCCGTGAAACCCGTCCTCCTCACAAATCCGTCCCCAGCTGATTTGGCCCCCACGAATCCCGTCCTCCTCACAAATCCGTCCCCAGCTGATTTGGCCCCCACGAATCCCGTCCTCCTCACAAATCCGGTCCCCACAAGTTGGGTCCCCACAAGTTGGGTCCCCACTTTGCTGTGTTCCAGCCGCCCACCCGCGGTGTGACAGGAGGGCCACACAGTCCCACACACAGGTACCATGTGGATATCAGATCTGAGAATCACGTAAAGACACACGTTGAAAGACATTAATAGAGGATAGTAAGTTATTTGTTTGTTTGGTGTTCGTCCGCAAGAAAGGAGGATGGATCACAGCATTTATTTTGAGTGGCTGTTTATTATTTTTGGACTATAGACGAATGTATTGTGATGTATCCAAACACACATAGAACCACGTGCACACACACACACGCGCGCGCGCGCACACACACACACACACACACAGTTACCAGCCTTGGCAGGGAACTCAGAATGTGAAATAAACAGTCTCTCTGTGGTAATGTCAAGGACTCTTTTTAAAGTTGGTCATTTCAGAAGTACTTTATTTGACAGTTGACAGCAAATTAATATTAAAATGCCTATTAGTTGAGTGTAGGCCAAGACAAAAGTGCCAAAGAGTATGTCTTATTGACATGTATTATATTTAACACTGATTTATTGATGATTAAGTTTTGGAAATAGAGCGTCCATAAATGTAACATAGAACTTTCAAATACATTTAATATATAATCAAACACCTAACAGTTTAGCCAAAGAAAGCAAGAAATAGAACCGACTTTTCTACCTCACATTTGCTACGGTGTTTGACTAAAGATGAGCTGACGCAGATTATATATTCAAATAACTTTCAAGGTAAAAATCTAATAGTTAAAAATTATGTTTTTTTAAATAATGCAACAGACAAAATCTATACACTGATCTTTTATTATTATTATAAATAAATATTATATAACAAAATGTAAATTATTTAATTATTTTAATTTCATTAAATCCACGCTCTTTCTAAATCTGGGGTGTCTTGGACATGTACAGGAAAATAAGCAAGTATTAGGGGGTTCACATTTAGTAAGGATGTCACAGATAATAGAAGGTTAAAGTGGAACACATGAGTGATGTGTGTCACTCTGCTGGACGACCGTCAAGCCTCCAACAGCTGCAGTGTATTCACGGGTGTTTGGTCAAACGCGTTTTACAGCAAAGAGATATGGCCAGGAATGTCCGACACCTTGTGCACTGTAAAGTTCACGTGAATACAATCGAAAAAAGCATTGACTTACAAAGAAGGCACTTTTTTTCTGCCTACTTGTGTCACCTATATTATTGTGTCCATTATGTGTGTATATGGAGTTGCAAAGTTTGGGGTAATTTTCACAAATTTTTATTTTTTTTTTAGTACAAAACAAGCCTAGCAAAGGGAATTAAAATGACAGTGGAAATAAACCAAATGGGATTCTAGATCTGGAAGCGTACTTGAGCAAAAACAATAAATGTCCGGTTTTATCACATGTTTAGTTCATTGTTTCATTGTGTTCACATAACTATGACTTCTAAAATGTTTTTCTTTGTCTTATGGAAAGTTCTGTTTTGAACATTAAACCAAACTTACAACAAACCGTTTGTGAGCAGGTCCAGCTAAAGGCATACTAGACCATATAGGCGGTCTCCTAGGGCGAAGGAGATCATTATTGAAATTAAAATCAACATAGCGCCCCTTCTCATTGTCTGCCTTGAGGTAACCAATGAAGAAAGAAATACACTTTATACATTGTAATGTGTGACCTCTTTATTTATTAGATGATTGATGATTGATCAGTCTCAGTGGTGTCCAACTGATGACACCTGATGGAGAGTCAGGTACAACTTCCGAGCAAATCTTAGTCGGCGTCTTGGTGGTGCAGCGGTTAAGGGTTAACACTCTGTAGACTCAAGTTTAAGTCCCCGCTCAGACACTATTCAGGTTCCCCGCACAGAACCAGGGTTCAAGTGGTACCTTAATGGATACATCTTATTTCTCTATCGTGTGAATGGTAAAGTCAAGTATAACCGCCAAAAATGTTCTATTCGGGGTCTTGGTGGTGCAGCGGTTAAGGGGTGTTGGTTAACACTCTTTGGACTCAGGTTCGAGTCCCCGCACAGAACCAGGGTTCAAGTGGTACCTTCTTATCTTATTTCTCTATCGTGTGAATGGTAAAGTCAAGTATAACCGCCAAAAATGTTCTGGTCGGCGTCTTGGTGGTGCAGCGGTAAGAGTGTGTGTTAACGCTCTGTAGACTCAGGTTCGAGTCCCCGCTCACACGGCCACCAAGAAGGGGATTGATTGATTGATTGATTGATCAGTGGTGTCCAAGTGATGAACTCTTACTTCTGCATCATGTGAATTGCAAAGCCAAGTACAACTTCCGAGCAAATCCTAGTCGGGGTTCTTGGTGGTGCAGCGGTTAAGGGCTGTTGGTTAACACTCTGTGGACTCAGGTTCGAGTCGCCGCTCACACGGCCACCAAGAAGGGGATTGATTGATGGTTGATCAGTCTCAGTGGTGTCCAAGTGATGAACTCTTACTTCTGCATCATGTGAATTGCAAAGCCAAGTACAACTTCCGAGCAAATCCTAGTCGGGGTTCTTGGTGGTGCAGCGGTTAAGGGCTGTTGGTTAACACTCTGTGGACTCAGGTTCGAGTCGCCGCTCACACGGCCACCAAGAAGGGGATTGATTGATGGTTGATCAGTCTCAGTGGTGTCCAAGTGATGAACTCTTACTTCTGCATCATGTGAATTGCAAAGCCAAGTACAACTTCCGAGCAAATCCTAGTCGGGGTTCTTGGTGGTGCAGCGGTTAAGGGCTGTTGGTTAACACTCTGTGGACTCAGGTTCGAGTCGCCGCTCACACGGCCACCAAGAAGGGGATTGATTGATGGTTGATCAGTCTCAGTGGTGTCCAAGTGATGAACTCTTACTTCTGCATCATGTGAATTGCAAAGCCAAGTACAACTTCCGAGCAAATCCTAGTCGGGGTTCTTGGTGGTGCAGCGGTTAAGGGCTGTTGGTTAACACTCTGTGGACTCAGGTTCGAGTCGCCGCTCACACGGCCACCAAGAAGGGGATTGATTGATGGTTGATCAGTCTCAGTGGTGTCCAAGTGATGAACTCTTACTTCTGCATCATGTGAATTGCAAAGCCAAGTACAACTTCCGAGCAAATCCTAGTCGGCGTTCTTGGTGGTGCAGCGGTTAAGGGCTGTTGGTTAACACTCTGTGGACTCAGGTTCGAGTCGCCGCTCACACGGCCACCAAGAAGGGGGTACCCCCAAAAGGGCCCCCAACGTGTCTGCAGAACCCCCCCACCCCCCCGTTCCAGGGGGCTGGGGGGGGTGTTACAACTAAGAGGGTTATGCAACTTTTTTGCACAATATTATGAATCAATGAAAGTAATCAATAAAGATGGTCTAGATAAAGTTAACTCTCCCCCTCTGTTTTAAACTCCTTTAAGAAGTATAATATGCAGGGACTTCAACTAGGTGCTCTAGTGGGGATAACTGATTGTACTGCTCACTGAGCAACATTATATGACATTGTTCAAGGATGGATTTAAAATTCAAAGAAAGTAATTTTATTTATAAAACATTTCATTTTTCATAATGAAGAGTCTCAGTGGAACTTAAACACACAATCTCAGTGCCATAGATGTACATATTGAAACAGTCTAAAATAATGTTTGATATCATAACAAGTTCTTGAATCATTATATCTTGCCACTGCAGCAATGGGCATATATAACCAACAACATGTATAGGAGTTGAACTCCCATCTCCAGCACTGCAATCAGCAGATTTTACCACTTGCTAATGATAGTAAGATTTTATATTTCATATTGTGGTCACATAATGACTTCATCCTTGAAAAACACCTAACATAAACAAGAGTTGAATCATGGTCTTGAGCACATTAGCAAGTAGATCATATCACTTACATAGTAACAAAACTATGTTGGAAATACTTTTTTGAAGTTGATGACTGCTGCTTCATTTTCTTGGTTAAAATTATTTTGGTGATAAGTGGGGATTTCTCCCATGAAAACAAATGGTTCTGACACAAATGGGATGATCAACATCATAGGGACTGGAACTTGCTTCTCTCTGACTGGTAACCTATAAACAACTCTTTCATGTGCACCACAGAGAGACATAGGTGATGGCATGATCAGAGGTTACATAGGACATTACATAACCTTAGCTGAGGGGGCGATAGACTAAACTAACCCCGGGCTCTTCAGGGTTCCCCAACAGGGCCTTGTGGTTAATAGAGGAGATGAAGGCTAAACACCTGGTCACACCAGTACCAGGACCTGCTGCTAGCACGAGGTGACAAGAACGTCTGGACCATGGGGGAGGTCTCCGTGGTTTGTGTGTGCGTGAAGAGAAAAATAGCCGGCGTAGAACCCGCCAGCGGTCCTCTGTTATTCTCTCCATAACTCCTACTCTCTTATCAGTAAAAAGTGCAACCCAGCCCTTTGAACATCCTAGTCGGCGTCTTGGTGGTGCAGCGGTTAAGGGCTGTTGGTTAACACTCTCTAGACTCAGGTTCGAGTCCCCGCTCACACGGCCACCAAGAAGGGGGTACCCCCAAAAGGGCCCCCAACGTGTCTGCAGAACCCCTCCATCCCCCCCTTCCGGGGGGCTGGGGGGGGGGTTACAACTAAGAGGGTCTTGCAACTTTTTCGAACGTTTACTAAAAAAGGTTCACTATTTGAAGTTAATGCTACCCCTCTGTTTTAAACTCATTTAAGAAGTATAACATGCATGGAATTCAACTATGAGCTCTGGTGGTGATAACTGATTGTACTGCTGGCTTGGCATTGATATTTAAGGGTGGATTTGAAATTCAAAGAAAGTCATTTTGTGTATAAAACATTTCATTTTTCTTAATGAAGAATATCAGTGGAACTTGAACACATCTTTCTACCATATGCCATAGATATTGAAACAGTCCAAAGTATTATATTCACAGTATCATATTCACACCATGACTTTCAGCTTGAAAACCCTTAGACAAAATAGTGATTTGATACCACTTAGAGGGTTATGCAACTTTTTTGCACAATCTTACGAATTAATTGAAATTATACTACCATCACTATTTTTCAAACTCATTTAAAAACTATAACACGCAGGGACTTGAACTAGGAGCTCTGGTGATGATATCGGATTGTGCTTCCCACTCCAATGCGCCATAGACACAGATATTAACACAGTCTGAAGTAATGTTTCAGATTATATTCACACAATGACTTTAGGTTTGAAAAACTATAGACAGAATAGTGACTTGATCCCTGGTATCAGGCACTTTAATCACTATGTCTTACCACTGCACCGCCAAGACACATGCAATTCATGGTCAGACTTTATATTTGTGATTAAATTCACACAATGACATTAAGAAAAACCCCCAATATGTACAGGACTTGAACCCCCATCTCCAGCACTTCAATCAGCAGGTCTTACCACTGCACCACCAAGACACTTGCTAGTGAAGGCGACATTTTATCTTTCACATTACGGTCACACAATGACTTTATCCTTGAAAAACAACCAACGTAGGCAGGACTTGAACCCTGGTCTCAAGCACTTTAACAAGCAGATCATACCACTTACATACTAGCAAAATTATGACATCACATATTAGGTTTTGTAGGTCTCTCTGTCAGCTGTGCTACCGAGACAGCGGATACGAACTGGTCCGAAGTTATACTCGCCGCTCCAATATACGTCACATGAAAAAGAGGTTTCCATGAGAGAACGATGCCACCCGCTTTAGAAAGTGTTTCCCATACATTGACGATTTAAAACTAAACCCGAGTGAACCTTACCACATACACATCATACAAAAATGTAAAATCCCATCCATGAATTTATTTAGAAAAATGTGTGTGTGTGTGTGTGTGTGTGTGTGTGTGTAGGCATCTGCTGCTTCCATAACAGCTGCTAATATTCTACAGGTCATCCATTACAGTAGGAGTAGGGTATGTACACTCCCTCACAGACAGACACACACACACACACACACACACACACACATATATTTGTGGAAAAAAAACCTTATCTAGCCATGATCTAGCGTGGCTCCCGCCCTGGTCAGAGCAGCTGAGGGGGCGATAGACTAAACTAACCCCGGGCTCTGCAGGGTTCCCCAACAGGGCCTTGTGGTTAACAGAGGACATATGGATCTGAAGGCTAAACCCCAGGACCAGGATCTGCTGCTGGCACGAGGTGACGAGAACGTCTGGACCATGGGGGAGGTCGCGGTGGTTTGTGTGTGCGTGTGTGTGTGTCTGTGTGTGTGTGTGTGTGTGTGTGTGTGTGTTTTCCTGTGTGTGTTGTGGCACCCCTGTGCCCCGAATGTCAATGCCCGGTAGGAACCACACAGGAGTCGAGGTTTACAGCCGCAGTCGGCGTTTATTCTGAGGACGTGCGACACTCTAAGAGCAAATATGGCTGAGCTAGGGTCTCCGCGAGCCTCGTAGTCTCTGGCGTACTCGTGTCGTCCTTGTCTCCGTTCTCCCCGTGTCGGTCCCCCGCTCCCCTTTTTGGGGTCTCTGTCCACGTGTCCTCCCACTGGCCAGGTGTCCCTCATCCGGCTGATTGGGTGGGGGGTTGTGCTGCTCTCTGTCGCCGGCTGGTGGATGGCGGTGGTATACGCCCTCCACCACGAACCCCCGGACCCTCCCGGTGGGGGTCGGGATGCCACACTCCTTCACCGCTTGATGAAGCCCCCGGTCGGCTGGGTCCCAACCCAGGCAGGCATCCCGGCGTGACAGGGCATCGGCGTTGGTGTGCTCCTTGCCCGGTCGGTGGTCCACCTTGAAGTGGAAGTCCTGGAGGGCCAAGAACCACCTCGTTACCCGGGCATTGGTGTCCTTGGCGCTGGCCATCCATTTCAGGGGGGCGTGGTCGGTGACCAGGGTAAACTCCCGACCTATCAGGTAGTACCGGAACTTACCCACGGTCCACTTGATGGCCAGGGCCTCTTTCTCCACCGTGGAGTAGTTCCTCTCGTTGGGCAGGAGTTTCCGGCTGATGTAGGTGATTGGGTGCTCGTCTCCGGCCCGGACCTGGGACAGCACTCCCCCCAGCCCTACTTCCGAAGCGTCTGTGTGCACAATGAGGGGGAGAGAAAAGTCAGGGGTTATGAGCACCGGCTCCGAGCATAGGGCTTCGCGGAGGGTTCCGAAGGCCTTCTCGGCCGCCTCGGACCACCGGACTCGGTCGGGCAAGGCCTTCCGGGTCAGGTCATTGAGGGGGCTGGCCAGCGTGGCGAAGCCGGGTATGAATCGCTGGTAATACCCTACCAGCCCGAGGAACGACTTCACCTGTTTTTTTCGAGGTGGGGCGGGGCCAGTCCCGGATGGCGGCCACCTTGCTCTCCTGCGGCCGTACGTTTCCCCGCCCTACCCGGTACCCCAGGTAGGCCGTCTCCTCCAGCCCGAGGCGGCACTTGGCCGGGTTGGCGGTTAGACCGGCCCTCCGTAGCTCCCCCAACACGGCCCGCAGCTGCCGGAGGTGGATGTCCCAGCTGTCGCTGTGGATGATTATGTCATCAATGTATGCGGCGGCGTAGGCCCGGTGAGGCCGTAGGAGCTGGTCCATCATCCTCTGGAACGTGGCCGGGGCCCCGTGGACGCCGAAGGGGAGGACGGTGTACTGGTACAGGCCCCCCGGGGTCGCGAACGCCGTCTTCTCCCGGGCGGTCCGGGTCAGCGGCACCTGCCAGTACCCCTTGGTTAGGTCCAGGGTCGTGAGGTATCTGGCGGGCCCGAGGCGCTCGATTAGCTCGTCCACCCTGGGCATGGGATAGGCGTCGAACTCTGAGGCCTCGTTCAGCCTCCGGAAGTCGTTGCAGAACCTGACCGTCCCGTCAGGTTTGGGCACGAGGATGACTGGGCTGGACCAGGCGCTGCGTGACTCCTCGATGACTCGGAGCTGGAGCATTCGTCCCACCTCCTCCTGGATGGCCTCCCGCCGGGCTTCTGGGATCCTGTAGGGGGGAACTCTCACCGTTACCCCTGGTGCCGTTCGGATATCGTGGTGGGTGACCGTTGTTCTCCCTGGGACCTCCGAGAACACGTCCTGGTGCTGCAACACTATCTCCTCGAGGTCCTGCTTCTGGGCCGGGCTGAGGTCCTCTCCTACCGGAACCACCGGGAATTGGCCTCGGGCCGCCAGCGCCGGGGGTGCCGGGTCTGGCGGATCCACTCCCCCCCTCCACTGCTTCAGGATGTTGATGTGGTACAGCTGGGTGGGCTTGCGTCTCCCGGGCTGTCGTACCCGGTAGTTCACCTCCCCCACTCGTTCGACCACCTCGTATGGCCCCTGCCATTTGGCCAGGAATTTGCATTCCGCCGTGGGGACCAGGACCAGCACCAGGTCTCCGGGGCGGAAGGTCCGCAGCTGGGCCCCCCTGTTGTAGACCCTCGCCTGGGCCTGCTGTGCTCGCCGTAGGTGGTCCCGCACGATGGGCCACACTCTGGCCATGCGGTCCCTCACCTGCTCTACGTGGTCCAGCGTGGTGCGGTGGGGGGACGGCTGGCTCTCCCAGGCCTCCTTGGCCAGGTCCAGGATTCCCCGGGGTCTCCTCCCGTACAGCAGCTCGAACGGGGAGAAACCGGTGGAGGCCTGGGGTACCTCCCGTACGGCGAACAGGACATGGGGCAGCAGCTGGTCCCAGTTCTTCCCGTCGGCATCCATGGCCTTTCTCAGCATCTGTTTCAGCGTTTTGTTGAAACGCTCCACGAGGCCGTCCGTCTGTGGGTGGTACACGGAGGTCCGGAGCTGCTTGACCTGGAGTAGGCTAAGCAGTTCCTTAAACACCCGGGACATAAAGCACGATCCCTGGTCGGTCAGGACCTCCCTGGCTATCCCCACCCGGCTAAACAGAAGCATGAGCTCCTTGGCTACCGCCTTGGCTGTGGCCGCGCGAAGGGGTAGGGCTTCGGGGTACCTGGTGGCGTAGTCCACCAGCACTAGGATGTACCGGTGTCCCCGGCTGGTTTTGGGGAGGGGCCCCACGATGTCGAGGGCTATCCGGTCGAACGGGGTTTCTATAAGGGGCATGGGAATCAGGGGGTTTCTGGCCGTGGCTCGAGGGGCTGCCCGCTGACACTCGGGACACGCCTGGCAGTGCTGCTCTACATCCCTTTTTACCCCTGGCCAGTAGAACCTCGCTAAAACCCGGTCCCGGGTTTTGTCCATGCCCAAGTGGGCTCCCAGGAGGTGTGTGTGGGCCATAAAGAGCACCTTGCTGACATACGGTCGCGGGACCACTAGTTGTTCCCTCACCCCGCCCTCTCCCGCCACTACTCTGTATAGCAGTCCCCCCCTGGTGCTGAAGTGTGGGTGTGGTGGTTGACTCACCGAGTCCCGCGCCTGTCCGTCGTGGGCCAAGACGTGGCTCCAGGCGTGTTTCAGCGCCTCGTCTCGGAGCTGGGCCGTGGCGAACTGGCCGGGGCGGGTCGAGCCTTCCCCCCCTTCCGGCAGGAAGTCCGAGAACTCGGTGAGGGGGGAACTCTCCGGCGCCTCCGGGGGGTCCGTTCGGGAGGGGGCCGGGAGGGTTTCCGGGGGGCCGGCGGGGTCCGGCGTCCCAGCGCCGGTGGGTCCTCCCGCCGCTCGGATCGGGGACCCCGGTGGGGAGGGCCCGTTCCCCGCCGAGTCCTGGTCTTCCTCCGTTCGCCCTCCGTGGGAGGACGGGAGCCTGGTAGCCCCGTAGGCCTGTCGCGCCCCCTTCAGCCCTCTGCGTGGTGGTTCTCTCCGGCTCCGGCGTTCTCGCGCGGGGTCCCATAGCCGGTGGAAGATCGGGCAGTCCCTCCCGATCAGCAGCGGTACCGGGAGGTGGGGTACGATCCCGGCCCGCGTCGTGAACGTCCCGTGCGGGGTCCGTATGACGACGTGGCAGGTCTCGTACGTCCGGGTGTCCCCGTGCACGCAGGCCACCTCCATGGGGGCCCCTTCCTTCCCGCCCGCCAAGTCGGGGCGGAGGAGAGTGACCACGCTCCCGGTGTCCACGAGGGCCTGCGTGTCCCGGTTCATCACCCGCGCCGGTATGGTCGGGCTCCCTGTCGTCCCCTGCGCCCAACAGGTCGCCAGCATGCAGGGCCGGTTCGCCCCCGGATCCGCGTCGGCCGACGGCATCGACACATCTCGGTTCCCCGGGCAGTCGCGAGCGAGGTGGCCGGGTTGGCCGCACCCGTAGCAGCGCCTCCACTCGCTCCTCTCCTGTCTCCAGCTCGGCGGGTCGGGGATGTGTCTCGCGGCCCCAGCCGCGGGTCCTCGCGGGTCCCGGCGGGTCTCGGCGCGTCGTGGGGTGGTCCAGGTTCGGGCGCTCTGTTGGGCCACCTGCCAGTTCTCCAGTCGCCGGACCAAGTCGTCGACGGTGTCGGGGTGGTGGTGGGCCATCATCTGTCGCGCGTCCGGCGGGAGTCGGCGGAGCGTGTGGTCTATGATCACCCGATCGATGGGGCTGGGCCCTTCCCCCGCCGTCAGCCACCGCTTCACCAGCCGAGTGAGCTGGGCGATCTGTGTTCGGACGGCGCCCCGGTCGTCGAGCCGCCAGTCGGCGACACGTTGTGCGCGGGCCGCGAGGTTGTGGCCGTAGTAGGCCAAGATCGCCTGTTTGAGGGTCGAATACTGCCGGGCGGCCTCCGCCGGTAGGTCCTGGCTCGCCTGCTGGGCGGGCCCGGTGAGGAACGGGGCCAAGATATGGGCCCACTGCTCCTCCGGCCAGCTTTCCCTCTGGGCGGTCCGCTCGAACATCTCGAGGTAGGCCTCCACGTCGTCGTCGGGGCCCAGCCTCGAGAGCCGGCTGGTCGGGGCGGTGGTCGAGGCGGCGGCCGCGGCCGCGGTTGCATCGGCGGTCGCGGCGGACTGCTGGGTGAGCCGTAGTACGGCCTCGCGGAGCAGGGCTAGGCTCTCCGCGGTCTCCCGCTGCTGCTGCTGGGCGAACGTCGCCGCACTCTCCTCCGGGTGCTGCATGTCGGCTGAGGGGGTTTGTAGCGGGGGTCGTCAGGTTGCCCGCGTTCTCCACCATATGTGGCACCCCTGTGCCCCGAATGTCAATGCCCGGTAGGAACCACACAGGAGTCGAGGTTTACAGCCGCAGTCGGCGTTTATTCTGAGGACGTGCGACACTCTAAGAGCAAATATGGCTGAGCTAGGGTCTCCGCGAGCCTCGTAGTCTCTGGCGTACTCGTGTCGTCCTTGTCTCCGTTCTCCCCGTGTCGGTCCCCCGCTCCCCTTTTTGGGGTCTCTGTCCACGTGTCCTCCCACTGGCCAGGTGTCCCTCATCCGGCTGATTGGGTGGGGGGTTGTGCTGCTCTCTGTCGCCGGCTGGTGGATGGCGGTGGTATACGCCCTCCACCACGAACCCCCGGACCCTCCCGGTGGGGGTCGGGATGCCACAGTGTGTGTGTGTGTGGTGTGTGTCTGTGGGTGGTGCTGGATGTGGATGGGGGGGGGGGGGGGGGGTAAACCAGATGGAAGACAGCTTCTACTTGTCCAGGGCTGATCGTGTGTGTGTGCAAGGCTGCCGACAGGGGAGGGTGTGGGGGGGGGGGGGAATTGTGGGGGGGGGGGGGGAATTAGTGCTGTTGGCTCTCGAATGAAAATAAAGGAAGAAAAATAGACCTGCTGACTACTGGAGCCTCGGAGGGGGGTCCTCGCTCACACACACGCACACTCACACACACACGGCACAGCACATGGTAGAGTGTGTAACTGTGTGTGTGTGTGTGTGTGTGTGTGTGTTTTTATACAAGTGCAAGAGCATGTCATTGGGATGAGATAGCCACCCCTGTGTGTGTATACAAGGGTGTGTGTGTGTGTGGCAGGGAGCCATGTGGTTGTGTGAGTGAGTGTGTGCAGTGGTGTGCGCACGTATAGTGCATGTGTGTGCGTGTGCGCGTGCGTGTGAAAACAAGGCACCTGCTGCAGAGCTCCAGCATGCACCTGTTGCCAGCTGTCTTCCCTTACACACACACACACGCACACACACACACACGCACACACACACACACACACACACACACACAACCACACAGGCAACTTAAGCCCACCAAACCCACACTTACATACATACACACACACTTACACACAGTAACAGGCAACCTAAGCCTGCCAAACACACACTTACATACATACACACTTACACAAACTTACACACACACTAACAGACAACTTAAGCCCGGGCGGACACTGCTGCCAGCAGGAATATCTGTGGCTTTCTCTCCTCCAGTACGCTGCCTACTCTATCACTACCCACTCAGACTGCTCTCTGACTCTCTCTCAGGTAACACACTGTCTCTCTCTCAGGTAACACACATTGTCTCTCTCTCTCTCTCTCTCTCTCTCAAGTAGCCGACTATATCTCTCTCAGGTAATGCACCGTCTCTCTCTCAGGTAAAACCCTGTCTCTCTCTCAGGTTACACACCGTCTCTCTTTCAGGTAAAACCCTGTCTCTCTCTTAGGTAAAACCCTGTCTCTCTCTCAGGTAACACACCGTCTCTCCCTCAGGGAGAGACGGTGTGTTACATGGCAACATGGCAACCCGACCTCCATGGATGGCAAGACACACAAAAAGACACGTGTATGATCGCACACAAACACACACACACACACACACACACACTCACCATTGTATAAACATAATAACTCAACAACAACGCTACAGTATGGCTGCCCATACAGGTCCCCCCCCCTCCCCCAACGCACCACCGACACACGCACACACACACACATAGACCAACACACAGACACACACACACGCACACACACACACACGCACACACACACGCACACAAACACACACAAAGACAAACACACAAACATACGCACACACAGAAAAACACACCCACAAACACACACAGACAAACACATGCACACACACACACATACACACACACACGCACACAAAGACAACCACATACACACACACACACACACACATACACAAAGACAAACACACACACACAAAGACAAACACACACACACACATACACACACACAGCCGCACCACCGACACACACACACACACACACACACACACACACACACACACACACAGCACCAGAACTCCTTCTCCCTGGACCCCTTTGTAGTCTGCCATGGAAACCGCGCTGGGTCTTTGTAGTCGTCGGGCGGAACCCGGGTCTGACAGCCACCGCGTTATTAGGGCCGCGCGGTGATTTACGGTGACACCGACTCTGGGATTATTTTTTATTTTCTACTTTTCTTCTTGTTTTTTTTAAAGAGCTGGCAATGGCATGGTCTGGATGCTGTTTTAACGCACACACACACACACACACACACACACACACATACGCACAAACACACACACACGCTCACACACTAACAAACACACGCACAAACACACATGCACACACACACACACACACATGCACACCATGTGTGCACATTTAAATGTTGGAGAAAGTTACAGGGGCCAATGGGTCGAGTTGGGGTCTGCGATCAAAGACTCAACCCAAACTTGCCCCAATCCCGCTGATTGGTTGAAAGAGGGTGAGGGGGTGGAGCTTAGATATTTGGGCTGTGGGTCAGAGTGGTGTAATACAAGCCACCGCTTCCCAGGTGCTGAAGCCCCCCACCACACACACACACACACACACACACACACACACACACACACACACACACCACCAGGGTCCAGGATGGGTCAAGTGTGTGAGCATGGCACGTATCGATTCCAAAACTCCTACGTGTGTGTGTGTGTGTGTATGTGTGCTTGTGTGCATGTGCGTGCTGGGTGTGTGTGCCTGCAAGCGTGCGTGTGGGCCTGCGTGCGCGCGCGGGCATTTGTGTGTGCATGCGTGTCTGCGTGTGTGTGTGTGCGTGCCCACTTGCTTGCAAGTGTGTGTGTGTGTGTGTGTGTGTGTGCGTGCACGTGTGTGTTTGTGTGCGCGGGCTCCCATGCGTGTAGGAGCCAGGGCTCCTTTTTTTACGAGGCGCCCATGCTTCGTGGTGAACTCCGTCTAGTTGCATTTGAACCGTAACCGATTGGATTCCAGGGCAGGCAGCGGTCATGCCCCCCCCCACGACCTCTGACCTCTGCACCGCCACAACAACATCTGTGCTTCCTGATGGCTGCTCGACGGTTCACCCTCACCTCACCTTACCCTCCAACCCGAGGGCGACCTCCAAACCACGGCGGACACACCGCGCCTCTGTTCTGTACCCGAGTGGAGCGCTCTCACCCGGGCTGCTTCCAAACCGTCAGGGCGGCTGACGGCTGGAGGGAAGGCTGGGTCTTGGAAGAGTCGAAGGACCCATCGGAAAATCCTCCTGTGATGCATAGACCTATGGATGTAGAAGATATAAGCCTATTAAATCCTCCTTTAACATATAGACCCATGGAAGTAGAAGATAAAAACATTATCAAATCCTCCTGTAACATATAGACCTATGGAGGTTGAAGGTATAACCCTATCAAATCCTCCTGTAACATATAGACCTATGGAAGTAGAAGATATAACCCTATTAAATCCTCCTATAACATATAGATCCATGGTTGTAGAAGCTATAACCCTATTAAATAATCAATGTCCTGGATGGTTCCCCTTGGGATGAACCCATTACAGTAAAACACACAGATGTAATAAAACATAAGTGTTATCCCCTAAAGGCTAAATCTTAGGACCGCCCCTTTAGAGCAACGGTGTATAAATAAAATGATTGTATGGTGGTGTTCTGGCCTAATTCTCTCTGATGGTTAGACAGTATCTCCCACTGAAAACTGAATAATACAGGGGGTGGAAACTCCTTCTTACGATTTTCAACATGTCTGAATTGCTAAATAGATTTATTCCATATATTACTCAAGCACATAAATTACTTTAACTGCGAAGTCTTTCGTTTGATATCCATTTGCCCCATAAACCCCCTGCCCTTCCTAACCTCCAGGAAGGTCCATATCGAATAAATTATCTAAATTTGACAGGTTGACGTTTTTAATAAATCTGCGGAATGATGTTGTGTGAACAGGCAGGTAGATCTGGCTCACCTGTGTGCTAAGAGGGCTTTTATAGCAATGATGTCATACGCTTCTCCACGTGCGTTTAGACAGCCGGCCAAACAACACAGAGTATTGCAATGGCACCCTCTGTTGTCGGAAGCGCAGACACGCAGACAACTACAATCATGGCTGTAGTGTAGGCCTATTAAACTCGGGTGGCTTATAGGCCGTAAATGATTGAGTCAATTAAGATGTAAAATGT
Source organism: Pollachius pollachius (assembly GCF_949987615.1). Classification (NCBI taxonomy): domain Eukaryota; kingdom Metazoa; phylum Chordata; class Actinopteri; order Gadiformes; family Gadidae; genus Pollachius; species Pollachius pollachius. The sequence goes on from NC_136953.1 coordinate 11,997,666, forward strand.
TGTTTAACAATGGAAAGAAACTAACAAATATGTATTTAATGCATTGTACAAACAAGTTACAGAACATGGTTACTAAATATAACAGCAACATCTTGATTTGTACTCATACCTGCGGTAACAACGAGCACCAAATGTTGCTTGTCACGTCTCGAGCAATACTGGCTAATTAGAGGCTCTAGAAAGGCGTACGTTTCTCTATCGGGGATATAGCGACACCTACCGTCGAAATAAAGTCAATGCTTACTGAATATGCTTACTGAAAACGTTACTTGTTTCTGTAATAGTAGAGTTACATGATCATATTTATTTGAATCACAAATATCATGTTTTTAAAACCCACATTGAATGCATTGCCATTTTAAGATTTTAAAAAAGTGCTTATTCAGTATTGTTTCCTTTAGTCCATTGAAGTCAATCATTACATTAGATACCATAACATTAATTTAGAAACCAATCAATACATTAGAAATCATTCAATACATTTAGAATTCAATAAATACATTATAAATCAATACGTTTATAAATCACTCTATACATTTATAAATCAATAAATACAAATATAAAAAAATATATAAAATACTTGAATACATGTATCGGACAATATACACTTTAAATGCACAAGTTCATCCAGGGTATGTATTTCACATGAAATAATCAATATTGTTGACGTGTTACACATTTGTATTGAAATATCTGTTTATTTACTGATAAATATTGCACAAAGTTGGATTGATAACATGTTACCAAACATTTGATTAACATCACAACTAAATAACTACTTGTGGGCGCACAGGCAGGAGGAACTGAACGCCCCCGGCCACACATCCTTCTGTCACTGCATGTGTGAGAGCTCACAAGACATCACAGCAAGAATCAGTCTGTCTGAGAATCAGTCGGTGTTATGAATCTAGCACTCAGTAGCACGTTATGAAGTCCAATGTTCTGTAAGTAGGATGGTATTAATCTATCCATGCAATATTTCATATTTCAATTTAATCTGCAGGCAGTATCTCAACATTTCTATGCGGAATATATATATATATATATATATATATATATATATATATATATATATATATATATATATATATATATATATATATACATTCTCTTTGGGTCACTTAATAGTAATTAGTATTTACTAAATTTATTTACTATTTACTAAACTTAATAGTAAATACTAAATTTTTTTTTAGTATTTTTTATTTTATTTTTGATATATATATAAACTATTTTTCACATTCCTACTAATCATCAAGCAGGGCTGGATGATGTTATCATGAATTAACATTCATGGTGCTTTTCAGGGCTGACTTTAATCCTGGTCCTGCTGCACCTCACCCGGGGAAACAGTGAGTTTATACCGTCTTACATGTTTTGACTGACTGATTTCTAAATGCGTTGATTGATTCTAAGGTATATTTTGTTATATAAATGTATTGATTAATCTATAATGTTTTCATTGACTGGTGTCTACATTAATTTATTGTATTTAATATGTATCAATAGATTGATTTAGAAATTAATTGATTGATTTCTAAGGTTTTGATTGACTGATTTCTAAATGGATTGATTAATTTCTAATGTATTGATTGAGTTCTAAATGTATTAACTGAATGCTTATGCATTGGTTGACCTATTTCTAAATGTATTGCCTGAATTCTAATGTATTGGTTGACTACAGGTCCATGTTTCAGCCGGTCTCTGGGGATCAGCCAATGCAGAACTCAGATCTTCAGGTGGGAGAGTTTGACATACTGCGGAGCTGATGAGCATATAATGACTAACTCTAAATCAGCTTGCTATAAGGAGAGCCATGAATGTAATATTGCACTGGCAGGAGAACGACACACTGGCGCTTACTGGTGTGAATCTAACTCTGGAGAACGAGGGGAAGCGGTCAACATCACAGTGACTGGTATGTGTGTCTCTTTGTCACCAGTTGGTTCTCTCACTACATTATTCACAAATTATAAGGAAGGTTATCTGGCATGTGTCTAGTGTCTAGTATAGAGCAATTGTAATGCATGAGCATGTTTGTTGCAATGGATAAAAACACATTCATTCTATTCAAATGACACATCTGTGGTTTTATGATTCAATTTGGTCTTCATTTTCACACACACACACACACACACACACACACACACAAACATACACGTCAATGATCCCTATGGAAAAAGTCACCCCCTTTTCCACCTGGCATTTATTGTTCATCAACCTGTGTGGTGTTTCTACAGGAGGGCCTGTGATCCTAGAGAGTCCTGTCCACCCTGTACAAGAAGGAAGTCCTGTTACACTTCGCTGCCTGTCCTGCAAGACCTGCATTAACGAGCTGATTGTTGTGACCCCAATAAACCAGTCCTGTACCTTCTCCAGAGATGGCCGGCTCATTGGGGTCGGTTTGACAGGAGAGATGAGTTTTGCTGCTGTCAACAGATCTCATGAAGGCCTCTACACGTGTACCTTCTCTGGTGTTGAGTCTCCAGGGAGCTGGCTGGCTGTCAGAGGTGAGCTCTCTGTTTGGTCTCCACATCCCCATCATCTCCTCCCATTGGTCTATGCTGGACGGACCGTCCTCTTATTGGTTCTTCTAGGGGTATTTGGCGGATGCTGCTGGAAGATACACAAAGGTACAGAATAACTCTTCCTTCTCCCCAACATAATTCTTCGTCCACCTCCACCCACTAGTCCCTACATGAATAACTCCTCTCCTCCCTTACAATAACTCTTCCTCCTCCCTTACAATAACTCCTCTCCTCCCTTACAATAACTCTTCCTCCTCCCTTACAATAACATAACAATTGTTAGTGCTTGGCACTTGGTACTTACCATTCCGATAGCAATAAATTGTTTCTCTTTCTTTTCACAAATCTCCTTATTGTAAGTCACTTTGGATAAAAGCTTCTGCTAAATGCTCTAAATTCAAATAACTTCTCTTCCTTCTCCTTTTTTCTAATAGAATGATTGACAGATTGAAATGTTTGTGTTTCAAAACCAAAAGCAGCTGCCTCAGAGGATGTGACTGATGGGGATGTAATGTTAAACAGAACAGAACAGAAAAATGGTCAGGAAACAAATACACACAAAGTTTAGAGCATGTTTTCATCACTGTTTACAGCACAATGTAAACAGGGTATGAAATGTTAATGTAGGTGATTCTGCGGAGTGCTTAACATTTTCAAAACTAGCAGGCCACAGTGCTCAATCTTCCCCTTTTGTCATATCATTTTTACACATTGTGATCATCAATTGTCAAGCTTTCTCATGTAAGGGGGATCCATTTATTTTTAAACAGCGCTATAGGTCAGACCGCGAGACTACCTGCATTTCAGGACAAAGTCTGTGACCTCAGCCCACCACTTCCATCTCTGCAGTTTCCTGAGGTTATATACAAAACTGTCAAATTAAGTCTCAAGCGAGGCAATATATATATTCAAAAAGGAGGGGAGAAAAGATTTTTTGTGTTTGCTTATTGAGAAATCATGTTCTGCATGTTCTAAAATCGGTCCATTAATGGTTTGTTTATTTGAAGCTTAAAAAACAAACAAACTACGTTACACATGCCTTGTGTTTGATTATGTTGCTGTTTGCTATTTGCCTGTGGTAACTACTGCTGGAGACATGAGATGAACATATAATGCTGTCATAAGAAATAGAGATAAGAGATGTACCTAGTTTAGTGTATCTTAGCTAGTCTCTGGAACTGTGAAATGAAGAAGACATTTTGTCAGATGCCGGTTGCTTACTATCACCAATTCCACCATATGCATTTTATATATATATATATATATATATATATATATATATATATATATATATATATACATACATACACACACATATGTATCTATACACATATATAAATCTATAAATATTTGGTTACAGTCTGATTGGTTAAAAGAGTGTCTGAATCAGGGTGCATCAGAGCGTGCTCCAGCAGCTAACCACCAAGTTCTGTACCATCCAGCCCCACGTACAGACCTCTCACCACAAGCTCAACACACATGCAGTGCACACCCACACACACCAACCGCTGTCTACACTGTTGTCTGTAGTTCTACAACATAGACGCTACATTGTCTACCATCCATGTTAGTGTCACTGAAAGCAAAATAACCAATAGCCGATAAAATGTCTTTATGACACAAACATCTCTCTACTCAGTCTGCATGTATGTATGTATACATGTATGTCTTCCTTATCCGTAAATGCAATTCACAGGCTTTAATATTTCGGTGTATTCTAAAGGGAACCCAATACCTCAACAATAGTATCATACTATTCTAGCATACTGGTGGCTCTCTGTGCAGAGTCAAACACACGAACATGACGCTGTTCATTACTCTCCCAACTGCTTTATTCAATACAGATAACGGCAGAATATTCATTATAGTCATACAAATAAACAAAAATAAACCAAACAGCTCACTGACGATACACATACCGACATACAAGCCCTTTGAGACTGTAAGTGTGATTAAGAGCTACAGAAATAAAATTGGCTTGACATTCAATCTATTCTAATTATATTACACGATTTGGTCATTTCAAAGTACAGCCTTGTCTAGTCTATCTAGCTAAGTGTAACATATTGCAGTGTGTGCTAACCCAATTACAACAAGTCCTTGTCCGGGCCGATCGAGACAATTGTCATCGATGCACTTCCCTCCTTTTTCGGCCATGTTGGCTGCTCTGCTGGATGCGGTAGGTCTTGCGGGCCTGGGCTCTCTCCTTCTCCAGGACCACCGTGTCGTCTAGGAGCTCCAGCGCTGGCAGCTGACTGATGACGTACTGTCTTGCAACGAGACGGAAGGATTTCAAATCACATTACAAAGCTAACTGGTTAACTCTGGTCATCATTTAGTCAGTTAGCAAGAACAACCAAAACATCAATGTTTGCTCTATGTCAAGCGATGTCTTTTTATACATTTATACATCTGTCGGAAATGTTTTAATATAATAAATGTTGTGAGATATAAACTGTTAAAGGAATCATGACGTCAGTGCAACATTCAGGATAAGATATTTCTACAGAAATTATTTTTTGATTAATCCTTGCTTGTAAAAACAATTTAGCACAGCACACATACCAATGAGTTGGTTCTTGTTTACCTATAGTCTTGATACTGGGTCAAACTTCCACCGTTGAAATAGCTCGAAGCGGCTTCGTTATTCATCATGCAGAGAATCCTAAGGTTTGACAAGACATACGCTACGTTCAGCCGATCCTAAAAATGCATCCATGTCATCCACACATGAGATACAGTACAGTTGTTTTTAATAAAACAGTTTTTGAGTGGACTTTCAAAAGCCAAGACATATTGTGGCCATTATTGTGAAAAATACACTTCAAAATAAAATCGCACATTGCAACATATTTACAGAAAAGTTGTTCTTATGTACACTGTCCCTGTGGAATGAACCGATAAACGGAACGAAACGAAACCTTTCAAAAACACAAACCCTCGGATAAGACGCCATATAACGACCAGTGAAAATGTGATCCAGCCCATACAAGAGTTGATCAAAATCGTCAGAGGGACAAGGAGAGCTAAAAAAAAATAAGCCCACTGACTTGATGTTGGGGAACTTGCGGCTGATCTCGTCCACGAACACAGGCAGGTTGTGGATCTTGTTCTGGTTGATGCACACGGCCGTGACGCTGGGCATGAAGGGGAACTTGACGTGGGACGTGTACTGGTTCTGGTCCAGGATCAGGGTGTGGAGTCGTTCCAGCTGGCCCAGTTGCACCGGGTTCCCAGTCAACACCAGTTAAGGAGGACGTGCGATATCACATTACAGCGGTGGTCGGTACAGCCTACTCTTTTTTAGGCTATAGTGTTCCTTCCTTCCATTTTATAAATAATATGTGGACTTGCAGATTGTGTTTCATTCGTTGTTACTGTAAGTGAGTTGGAGGGGGGTGAAACGGTGATTAAATAGCAATCGTAATGTAGAGCGGAAGAGACCCACCCAACACCAAAGGAAAACATCAAGAATGGCGGCACAAACAGAACCCCTATTGATGAACACCCATTTAGTGACGTTATTCCAGTTAAATTGTATTGACGTTGTTTATAACATTCTTCAAAAACACTCTGAAAAGCACAGCCACAGTGGACAGCTCCCTCGCGCTGCACAGCCAAAGGATACTCCACCAGCAGGTTGTAACTCAGGTCCAGAGCCTCCAGGCGGCAGCTGTGCTCCAGTATGACCTCGTAGGGGATCTCCGAGAGGCCCTGGTGGGCCAGGGACAGCCAGGTGACGAAGGGGGGCTGCGTGGGGACTGCTTGATCCATGAGCGGCCTGGCTCTGGACGGAGGTCACAGTCCATCTGCTGTGTAGAACAACAACAACAACAACAACAACAACAGAGGGGATAAAGCCTCTGTTCCAAGCCATGGTCCCAACCCCGACAAACAGAAGGTAAGTGTGGCGTGTTGGGGCTCAGAAGAGCTCAGTCTTAGTCGTGATACAACTGAATTGAAACCCTGTTCATTGCCCGCTCAAACTCTGATGGTAACTGTTAAAAGTTGGATCCAATTTTTTCAGACACAGACACACACATACTTGCTAACACATGCACGCACACACACACACAGATAGACAGACAGACAGATACAGCTACACGCGCACACACACACACACACACACACACAATATAATTTCTTTGTGAGATGATGCCAAAACAACAAAACGGACAACAAACATAGAGGCAAATGAATAAAGCGAGAGCTCACCCAGTGGGAGACCCTTGTCCGTCTGCCGGCCGGTCCGGAACGCCAGAGCTTCTGTGAGCAGCCGGCGCAAAACCAAATGAAACAGGCTCTTTCATGCCCCGGCGCTGGGTCACATGATAGGGATAACGAGGTCGCCTGTTCAGTTAACCCTGTAGCTAGCATAGCCTCATGGACCCTCAGGGAGACCACTGCTTCCCTTTTCTCCTGCATTCTCCAAAAGGTCAGGGGAAACACTTTAGCTTGAGTGGTTCAATAAAGCTTTACTTTTTTGGTATACAAAAGGGGTTTAATGTATGTGATGTGGTGCACGTATTTTAATGCATATATCTGTTTGTATGCTTCGGGTGCAAAATGTGTTTGACCTTTAGACGTTATCATGCTGTAAACTGAATGTCGTACTTTTACAGTCAACAAGTTTTTTTATATTTACAATCACAGGTTGGACAGGTTTGCATAACTGTGTGGGTAGAGGATGTCAAATGTGAATGCAGGGGAGGTTAGTGAGAGATTACAGTACAGCCATGGTTACATATCTGAACAAATCAGTTAACCACGCAAATCCATGGTACATGACATAAGTACTCGTGTCAATTTCAGCTTTAATGTTATTTCAAATCGCTTTATATGCACCAATATGTTTACAATAAACAATACTTAAAAAGATAGGCCCAGATACGATGGTGTGTTACATTGGAACGCATCTAAACCTCACATGATAATTAAGCATCATTTCAGCTGGCAAATACAATGAAACGGGAGTACCATCATTATTCACATAAATAAGCATCAAAACAAAGATTTATATACAAGAAGGACCAGATAGGACAATTCAAGTTTGTAAAAAATAAAACAATCTTAGAAGTAGAAGAAACATATGATGACAAAGATATGGCATATATTTATAATGTAAACCATGTCACATGGCCCGAGGTTGGGAACATACCATTTAGTAATATCATAACATCAACGAGCATCGAAACAACAGTGGAATAACAGAGGTACAGTTATCCCTGGTAAAACACAGGTGTGTGTATGACCTACACAATACAAAATCCCTCGCCACTTCATCTTAACCAATCAGATACAGCCATCCCAGTTCCCCTGGAGTCCACCAGAGACCATTCAATCCAGTCCCTTTCATTGTCATTTAAAAAAGTGTGTGTTTAGTTATTTTGTGCCTTTATGGAGATACATGCTTTATGAAGAGAGACAGGGAGGTGAGTTGAAGAGGAGAGGCAGTGACTTGTACCACATTGACCACAGGTCGGAACCGAACTCGCACAGGTCGGGTATCGAGCAAGGCACGTCGCCGTCACACTCTGCGCTTCAGCTCCGCTGTTTTAACGTCTGTCTGCTTGTAGCTCCTCAGTCGGTGCGTCGCTGTTGTTCGATGCCGTTAAACAACATGGCCGCCGCGGCCCCCCATGTGTTCCCCTGTGTCCGTCCCCGCCCGCTAGGCCTTTACGGAGCACACGTAGCGGTGGCCCCGCCCCGTGCGGCAGTCCCTGATCTGCCACTTGGCCCGCCGCCAGACCAGCACGCACCGTCGGCTGGCCTTGGTCTTGGGGCGGGGGGGGGTCCGCCTCCAGTTGGTGTAGCTCACCGCCTCTCCGGTGGTCCACTCCCAGCGGCCCCGGCTCTCCCGGTCGTTCAGACCTAGGGGGAGGGGGGGAGGAGGGAGAGAAAGATGAGGGGGAGGGGGGGAGGGAGAGAGAGAGGAGGGGGAGGGGGGGAGGGAGAGAGAGAGGAGAGGGAGGAGAGAGGAGGGAGAGAGAGAGGAGAGGAGGGAGAGAGGAGGGAGAGAGAGAGGAGAGGGAGGAGAGAGGAGGGGGAGAGAGAGGAGGGGGAGAGAGGAGGGGAGGGGGAGGGAGGAGAGAGGAGGGGGAGATAGAGGAGGTGGAGAGAGAGGATGGAGAGAGCGGAGAGGGAGGAGAGAGGAGGGAGAGAGAGGAGAGGGAGGAAAGAGGAGGGGGAGAGAGAGGAGAGGGAGGAGAGAGGAGGGGGAGAGAGAGGAGGGGAGGGGGAGGGAGAAGAGAGGAGAGAGGAGGGAGAGAGAGGAGAGGGAGGAGAGAGGAGGGGGAGAGAGAGGAGGGAGAGAGAGAGGAGAGGGAGGAGAGGGAGAGAGAGGAGGGGGAGAGAGAGGAGAGGGAGGAGAGAGGAGAGGGAGAGAGAGGAGGGGGAGAGAGAGAGGAGGGGGAGAGAGAGGAGGGGGAGGGAGGAGAAAGGAGGGAGAGGAAGGAATCGCTAAAGCAAAATGCACTAGCACAACACTTATTGCACTGACCCATTGAACTTAACCCGATACATCTTATGTTACAATCTTTTCTAAATCAACAAAACAAAAGTGATGATTGTCACCTATCCAGAAGGGCTTCCTCCCACTGAAGTCCCACAGCCAGTCCATCTGGGCCTTAGACGGGACGCTGGCCAGATCGCCGTGGTATCTGGAACCACGCAGAATTGGAGACACAAACTTTAGAATTGAATTTACTTCCCTGTCTATGAAGTATATGAAATATATAAACCTAATCTTTCAAGCAATATGACCAACTTCAGGCAAAGCATTCATGTCAATCAAATGAATTAGTTCCTACATGCCCTTTATTAAATCACCCTCACCATTCTGGATTAAATGAACAACCTCAACATTAACATTGAAAACACCAAACCCAAAGATTCAACTCAACATTTTAAAATGTGATCCGTGTCTGATTGGAGCCTGAGGCTGAAACACACACACACACACACACACACACACACACACACACACACACACACACACACACACACACACACACACACTCCACGTCTCCTGACCTCTCCTTGCAGGCTCTGTTGGCCGTGCTCCACGTGGCCTTGTGGTCGCGGCTGAGGATGAAGCAGGCCCCGGTGTGGAAGGCCCAGCCTCGGGGGCAGGCCTGGCCAGCCACCATCTGGGTACGGCCGCAGGGGGAAAGGGAAACAAGCGGACACAGTTTCCTGTGAGGTTGGCAGTACTCAACACAACAGTCTGGGATCTGCCAGGGCGTCGCCGTTGTGGAGCTTGTGTTGTTGTGGAATGCCGAGGTTTTCAAAATGATTTAGCATTATTAAGTATTAGGGCTATTTATAATACACTTCTAATTAGCGTCGTTGCGGTAGCCTTACGTTGTATCAGAGACGGTCGCTGAGGGTTCATTTTAAACCACTCGGCCACTGTTTGTTTGGTCCACTTTGTTTTCCCTGCGTTGTGTTTTGATTGAGTCTCATGGTTCTCATGTGTTCGTCTCACTGCTAGACTTGAACGCGTGAGGACCAACCAGACTCAATCAAAACAAATGCAGCCAAAACAAAAAAAGGGGTGAGCCCTAAGTAGCCAATTGCATCTTAAATTATCTCGCCAAGTTAATATCTTCCTTGACCAACAGTGTAACATGCACTGCAGGTGTTTCACATGAACTATAGAGTTTCACATGAGCGACAGTGTTTCACGAGAGCAGAAGGAGGCTAGGGCTGTGGAGAGTCCCCATGCCTTGTCCGTGGGGGCCCAGGGTTTCCACGCCACCCCGTCACAGCTGAGCAGCTGACTGGTGCTGTGGTTGAAGTGGAGCACTCCCCTGAGATCTGGGACACACGCCCTGGCCCCCGGCCGGGCCCCGGGCACCTGTGGACATGAATTGAGCAGTTGGTTTGTGACAAACATATTTTGATTAGAAGAATGATCGTATTGTATTTTGGGTTAGGGTTAAAATACATTTTAAAACCTGTGAAATTGATTTAATATTTTTTTTTTACTAATTCAAAAACAATTTGGAGGGTGAAAGACAGCTTTTATAACACCTGGAAACACCCGGTCATTGTATGTGTGAACCGGTACATAAAGAACAGAAAAAAAACACCTCACCTGAGCGTCCAATAATTCCGGCGTTGTTTTGGCGCTTGAGACTTTCCTGTGCGGCGATAGCTTAGCCGCGTTTAGCACCGCGGACGCTACCTCCCGCTGTCGCTGCTTCATCTGCTGCTGTGGCGGGGGCGGCTGTTGCCTGCTAACCACGCGGACGCTAGCCTTCCTCCCCTTCCTGGACGGGGACGCCTCGTCCTCCACCTGTACGCTCATGACGCCGTGGTACTGCGGACGGGACGGAACATTACCGCATTAGGGAGCTCACGTTGCTAGCTAATGTTAGCATAGCATGTTAGCGAACGGCTAGCCACCAGACGGAAAGAGCTCACCGTGTACACCACGTCAGTGCCGTTGTGGAAGACAGAGGACGGTTTGACCTGAAAGAGAAAAAAGAGATGCGCGCAAAAAATTAAAATGGACAAATTATGAAATTAATCAAAAGTGCGAGATAGGCAGTTCATTGGAGGGATATTGAATCCTGTAACAGTAAAGTAGTGAATATCATTGGTAGTGTTTTTCAACAAACACAACAGCGTTAGGAATTTACACTGGTAATTCCCAAAGCTGCATTTAACAGCAGCAACTGCCAGAAATGAAACCGTTTCCTTAACCGAATGAGCTCCCAAACAGCCCCTAATCCCACAGAACCTATTCCTTCTCCTTTCTCCATGAAAGGCTTTATCACACGAATCCCTTCATGAGCCGAGGCCAAAGCGGGACCATCGTCCTTCCATCAGTTTGAAGCCCCCCTACCGTCCTGGGGTTGCCCCTGGCCCTGAGGGTCTCCCTGGGGGGCTCGGGCTCAGAGCTGGGGAGGCCGTCCCCGCGGGGCAGGATGATCCGTGGGCCGCCGCCCAGCGGGAGCTGCTCCACGTGGATGGAGCCGTGCTCCCGGTAGCCCCCCGTCTCCACCTCCTCTCCCCCCAGGAGGGGGGTCCCGTCGGGGCCCTGCTCTCCCCCGCATCCTCCTGGGGGGGGGTCATTCAACACAGAGTTCGAGTTCAAGTTCTTTATTTCACTGAAAGACACACACGCACACACACGCACACACACACACACACACACACACACACACACACTTCCCCCACCCACCCAGGCCCCCCACCTCACCCCGGCCAGCGTCTCTGAGGGTCACCACGGCGGAGGTGAGCCCCCCCAGCACGGCTCCCTCGGGGGTCTCCAGGGTGACCCTGAAGGTCTCCTCAGCCTCCTCAAGGTCGTCTGCTAACAGCACACTGGTCCAGCTCCTCTTCTGCACACCTGGTGACGGAAGAGATGAGAGAGTACAGCCTCATACCGTTGAGGTCCTTGGTTTGATTTAGAGAACTCAAACCCCGGGCCAATGGCGTTAATGGTCTAACGTATTGGGGATTTATCGCATTTTTTTTCCCCGATTTGTCTTTCAATGTCTGTAATGTTTTGTTTTCCATGGAGGACAATGTCAGCCGTACTGTGAGTCTTCACCTTTCGAGTTCCTTTATACCCCCATCGTCACTCTATATCTTATTATTAGCATTAGGTATCTTCTTTCGTCTCTTAATAATTTGTTTAAGGAGGTTGTGTGCAACACTACAATACCCACCAACCTCCCTCAGACTTTTTATAGCCTCTCCACCGGAATACTGAGCAAAAGCTGACAAGGATTTTTATGGTTTGGGTCATGTTCATGTATTGATGTCTTTTAGGACCAAATTAGCAAACAGTATTCCTATTTTTGATAACCTAAAGGTGCATCAGTAAAAAACGTACCTGGATCAAACTGAATGAGGGAGGATGCACTCGGGAGGAAGTCTTTGTCAGCTTTCGCAGTGATCTCTCTCACCTAGAGTCAGAAACAAAGATGGTGAACATTGTTATTTGAAGTCTACCTTCAAAACCCCAGAAGCCAGATGTGGTTGGTGTGGGATGGAAAATCCTCCGCTTTATAAATAAATCACGCAAATTGCAAAACTAAAATATATGTAAAATAGAAAAACATGGGAAATGTAGTCATTTTCCATGCTGGAAAATGTCTACATTTCCCAGCATGCATTTCTTAATTTGTTGGTTAGCACAGACCTTGACGGTGACATACGAGGACTCTGCGAGGTTCCCCTTGCGTGTGACCTCCAGGGAGACGGTGCCTTGGTCCTCACACACCGAGTACTGGGGCTGGGACAGCTCCACGCTGGACCACTGCAGCTCCAGCCTGGGGAACACACAGGAAGGAACACACAGGTTGGTCTAAAGGGGGGCCTGACAAAGTTGGCTGTTTTTTTTATATCAGAAATACTTGAACTGTTGGAAATGTTGAAACGTTGATATCATTGGTCTGATTTGGAGAACTGGAATCCCGGACCGATTTTGGTCTAACTATTTGGTAATTTTCCCCCACAGATTTGTTCCAAATTGTTCCCAAAATGTCCATAATGTTTTCAATTTAGGGATTCTTGCCTATGTAAAACACTGTAGTTTCCCTTGTGTTTCAAGAGTGTTACATCAATTAACTTGCCTTTCATCACAAACTCCCTTGTGTTAAACCATAGTGACCAAAAAAACAATAGCATATAAAATGCTGCTTCTTCTGTTGTCAGGCGAGCTGAACCAGTTGCGTATCCCTCACCGTACAGTAAACCCTCCGAGACGCCCCTCGTGTTAAGTTAACGCTCACGTCGTCAGCCCGCCGACTCACGTGTGGGCGGGTCCGACGTTCCCCAGAGGGTCCGACACCTTGAACTCCAGGCTGTCGGACAGAGACCCCACGGCGGGGTTGATCACGTACACGATGGACCTGCGGTTCAGGTCCGTCTGGGAGAAGCAGTGCTCCACGAAATCACCTGGAGGCGAGGTATAAGATCAATTATGATTATTAATTATAATTCAGCGATTCAAGTAAATGGTCAACGGACTGCATTTATATAGCGCTTTTATCCAAAGCACAATATTGCCTAGCGTTATCCCATTCACACACCGACGGCGGAGTCAGCCATGCAGGACGACAGCCAGCTCATCAGGAGCAGTTACGGGATCGAAGAGCGTTACATCAATTAACTTTCATTAACCTTTCATCAAAAATTCCCTTGTCATAAACCGTGGGGACAAAAAAAAACGATAAAACACAAACTCCCACAACCCCACCACAACACTGATCCCTTTCGCAATCTCTGTGTGTGGTGAGCTGAACCGGCTGCTTATCTCTTCGCCGTACAGTAAACCCTCTGAGACGACCCTCGTGTTAAATAAAGTCCACTAGGGCTGAACGATTAAATCTAATTCAAACCGACATTGTGATATAATAGAGCGCGAGTTAGCCTAGAAACCTTGAGGTCGAACATTGTACTAGGCAGCTGCCTCCCCTCACCCCTGGCAGCGTTCTCCAGGTAGCCAAAGTAGAGTGGGCGGACCACGCAGAAGCGGATCTCCTCGTCCCGGGACTGGCCGTCCTGCGCCCGCAGCTCCCTGGACGACAGGTAGATCCCGAAGCGGCCGTTGGCCAGCGCCTCCGCCTTCCACAGGGTCAGCAGCTTCACCACCTCGGGGGCCGCGCTGTCCAGAGGCAGGACCTGGGGGGGGGAGACGGCGTTTGGATTGGCATTAAAGGGCCCATACTATGCCACCAGGTGTGTCATGTGAAGTTAGCTGAGCAGTCTTATTTTAAAAATTTTTAGTAATGCCTTTGAATGATATGGGGGACATGAATCCCAATATATATCGCAGAATCGAATCGCAATACTTGGTGTATCGCAATATGTTAAGAATCGCAATACTATCGAAATGTCACATTTCTGCCGATTCCCCCCCCACCTGAACGGTGAACCCCACCTGAACGACGAAGCCCACCTGAACGGCGAACCCCAGCTGAACGACGGACCCCACCTGAACGGTGAACCCCACCTGAACGGCTAACCCCACGGTGAACCCCACCTGAACGGTGAACCCCACCTGAACGGTGAACCTCACGGTGAACCCCACCTGAACGACGAACGCCACCTGAACGACGAACCCCACCTGAACGACGAACCCCACCTGAACGGTGAACCCCACGGTGAACCCCACCTGAACGACGAACGCCACGGGCTCCGTCTGCAGCCGCCCCTCCACCAGGAAGCCCCTCCCTGCGGTGTCGGCGGCGGTGAAGGTGAAGCGGTCGATCAGGGCCGGGCCCCCGTCGTGGCTGTACGTCAGCCCCAGCACCTCCAGCTGCCTCTGGGTGAAGTTGGCCCCGGGCCCCAGCGGGGGGGCGGCGGCGCCGGCCAGCGTCAGCCGGCCGTACTGCGGCGCCTCGTGGACCACGAACACCAGGCCCTCGGGGGGGGTGTCCGGGTCGGACAGGGCGAGGGCCCCGGGCCCCAGGAGGACGGAGGACCCCTGGGGCACGGTGAGACCCTCGTTCCGGAGCAGCGAGGGCAGCACGCGGTCCGTCAGCTCCACCCCCAGGGAGAAGGTGCCGTTGCGGGTCGTTTTGCCGTTGCTGATGACGAATCTGTGGGCGGGGCGTACGCACAGGGAGGGGCCGATGTGGTCACTGGGCATCACTATGTTATAATAGTTATAATGTTATAAAGTTACACTAGTTAAAGTAGCTGTAGTACAACACAGTTCAACAAGATTCTCTGTGATTGATGAATTTGATTATTACATTAATCCGAACAGAATACTGGTTAGTCAATCAGGATTAAAGGTAGTTGGTTTTATCTGTATAATATTTATTTTTTTCCGAAACACAATATAATCGCTCATACTTTTAAGGCCAGATTTGAGGGGTCACTCCCTCAAATGTTATAAATAAATTGACATATTGAGGGCAGCAACGATACAATTTTAGACTCGGGATGTGATATACATGGATACCGAGGGGATGTGTAGTGTAGTTACTATTGATTGTAACACAGTGATACACAAGCACTTTAAATGTCTGCAGCCCACGCACGTTATTCACGACAGCCGCTATAGACGACGCTAGACTTGGCTTTCTTTATCAAACTCGCTTGTAACATTTCCACACGTTCCGTGCAGTACCACAAATTACTGTGGTACTGCACGGGCATTACTGTTCCCAGCCTCAGTCCTCTTACTGAAAGGCGTCGGCGGGCTCACTGGCGCGGTTGTCGTGCACGTAGGCCACCAGGTTGGCCACCACGTCCATCTGGCTGAAGGTGGCGATGGCGATGCCGGGGTGGCGGATGTACTCCAGGTGGCCGTGCCGCGGGGGGCCGGTGACGATGTACTGCAGCTCCTCGGGCCGGTCAGTACCGTCGGTGGCCAGCAGGACGTCCGTGTTGAGGACCAGACGGTCGCCACGGCTCACCGTCACCGAGCGCACCAGCACCGCGATTTCCCCTGGGGGGGGGGGGGAGGCAGTGGGTTAAGGGGGACTTATCATACCACCAGGTGTGACTGGGGTTAGCCGTTACAAGCCGTGTTGGAAATCGGCCTCTTCTGACATCACAAGTGGGCGGGTCCACCTAGATTTATGACGGATAGATGAGCGACGTTTGCTACAGCCCACTGGGCAGGCTGGTAGACTGATCTATCCAGCGTACATCTAGGTGGACACGCCCACTTGTGATGTCAGAAGAGGCCGATTTCCAACACGGCTTGAAACAGCTAATCACACTCACAGCTGGTGGTACAGTATGTCACCTTCAGGGGATGCCAGATTGGGTGGTTGACCTCCGGTGAAACTTTGAATATTATGAAAGAATATTGGACAGGAAAGAAGGGAAATAGCGGCACGTGACTCAAGCCAAATATACAGCAAGGGCTGGTTCTACGTGATGAATGAGGTTGTTATAAACATGAATTTCAATTAATTCTACACCTTGTTCTTGTTTGAGGGGAAAGTCAGCCTCCGTAATGATTAGAAATCCCTGACTGGTTCTTATTGGCTCATATAAGTGGCATAAACAGACACTTACTTTGCGAAAGCTGAATGTGAAAATGAAAGCGAAAGTAAAAAAAAGTTAAAGTTGAAAGTGAACACTGCAAGAACCCAGCATTTCGCCTGGTGAAAAGCGGCAAGTGAAAGGATTTCAATCGTCTCCCTCAAACCCTTTTGGTCCTCAGGACCTGAACAGAGGCGTCCTTCTCCCTTACCTTTCTCCATCTCCTTGAGGGAGATGTGGTAGTGCTGGCTGGGGGACTGGTTCTCTCCGTCCGTCAGGCTGAACACGAAGAAGTCCTGCGCCGTGGCGCCGCTGGGGCCCGTGTGGAGGTAGCGCAGCAGGTTCATGTCCACCGCGTCCTGGCTGCAG
This sequence comes from Pollachius pollachius, assembly GCF_949987615.1. NCBI lineage: Eukaryota > Metazoa > Chordata > Actinopteri > Gadiformes > Gadidae > Pollachius > Pollachius pollachius. The sequence goes on from NC_136953.1 coordinate 12,014,525, forward strand.
TTCTGCCCGGCTCGGAGGGTCACCCAGGCCAGGCCAACCTGCCCAAACAAACAGATCCCGGGGATCAGGAGGACAATACTGTGCTTCAGATGATCTAGTTAATCACATTAAAGGTGGCATATTATACCGCCATCAATTTCCCCCTGGATCAAAAAAGTAATCTATATAAATGTTGTTTCTATGACTTAGTTACTCGGGTTCATCCATTAATGGACCAAATTGTAAAATCATTAGGGACACATTTTAAAAGAGAACCTATGAAAAGGAGGTCTATTTATGTATTTTGAATGCTCTATGGATGTGAATGAAAAGATGGTTCGCACTCAAAATATGATCATAGAATAATCACTGAAGCTAATATGAATGTATTTATGTATTATTGATAATATATATTCATTTCAATTATTCAAACAATAACTCAGCATTGAAGTGGTGTAATTGTTGTAAACTAATTACATGGGGATACCTAGACTCCGGCTGCGCTCATGCTAATGCTAGTGCTAATGCTAACCTTGATCTGGAGCTGCCCCTGAGCAGGGACACTGTGGAACACGTACAGGATCTCCCCAGGCGGGGTGTCCATGTCCTGGGCGAAGAGCGTCATGCTGGAGATGAGGTGGGCCTCCCCTGGTGTGACCTCCAGGCCGTTGTTCCTGGGGGTCAGAGCGACGGTTAGACCCCCAAAAAGTATGGATCGCACAACTTGTGATACAAAGGTAAAGTTACCCTCAACGTCTTTTTATGTGTTTATGTGTATGTGTTTATGACAAATATTGTGGGAGCTTATAATCCTAAACAGACTATAAAGTTGTATCATATCTTAATGTAAGAATACAATGAAACAAGAAAAACTAAAATGTGCAACCAAAGCTTCAAATATTTAAACAAACCCCAGCTATTTTTCCCCATTTTAGCTCAGATATTGTTTTGAAATAAATGAATGAAAATCTTACAAGATAAAGCAATAAATATTGAGGTCCGGTTGATTTACCGTACATGACCTCAGGATCATGGGCCTCCGATAAGATGCGAGACAACACAAAATAACTAAAAGCTCAACTAGAAAACATCCTCAAAGGTCTCCGGAGGAAGGAGGCGCGGTGCTGACCGGATGACCCTGGGCGCCTCGTCGTTGACCGCCGTCACCCTGACCGCCACCCGCCGCTGGAGTGTGTGCACGCCGTCCGTCACCTGCACCGTGAAGCTGTCCTCCATGTTCTCAGAGTCGTCGTGCACGTACATCAGGGTCATGCCTGGACAACGGGAGAACAAATCAATGGGTTTTATTACTCACATTCAGGGGGCGGGGGTGGGCGGGGTCACATGGGATATTGTAATGGGTAAGCGTAGAGAGTTGGATGCTTTCATTTTACACATGGTCTATATGTTTTAATCACAGTCAAGGTGATTGATAGCCTTGAAATCCCAAAGTTAAGAAAGAAAATCTTAAAGTTATTAACAAATTGATGGAGGGGATCGATGTGTTTGAGGTTCATTTCAAAAGGTTTCAATTCATTCTACACCTTAAATACGTGTTTTTTGTGTAAATGGTAAACATACATACATTTACATGAACTATAGGCTCAAATTAACAGACAACTGAAATACCCTTATATCAATATCGTATCATTGTAAAGTCTTTCATGATTGATAAATTATTATAAAATAATTGTACGTGTTTTAGTTTTACTCTACAAATTAAAAACAAAGTACAATTGAATTACCCTCTTTGCGTTGCGTGACGGTAAAGTCTTCTATGAGCGTGCTAGCCTCCCTCCTCCTGTTAGCCGCCGCCGCTACGTGCTCGCTCATGATGCTACCGTGGCGCGGGGGCGTGGCCACACTGAAGCGCAGCTCGCTCTGGGGAACGTCCAAGTCCTGCGCGTCCAGGATGGAAAAGTCCAGCACCTTCATGTCTCCCTCTCTCACCTGCAGGTGGGGGGTGAGAGGGCGATAGCACGTTGGTATATTGCAAAGAAATGCCAGAAAGAAAGTTTTGGGTTGGAGTAACACAAGACCTGTCCTTTAAGTGAATAATGGGTCCCCAGACTCCTTGGGTACTGACATTTAATTAAACAAGGTTTAATTTAACCTTTTAAAGACTGGGATTTTTCATTGTTATTTTCAAATCATAGCTGTGATCAACTATTGGCTTGTAGGCCGAAGTCACAAGCTTGCAACATGACCCTAAAAGCTTTCATGCAATATATTAAAAAAAATTCCCACTGATGCTACATTGCAGAAAAACATTTGCAGACGCTTTTATCCAAAGTGACTCACAGTGACTCAAGACACATCATAAATAAGCAGGTATAGGGTAAAGGCTTAGCTATGGTTCCACGTTGACGCAGCGCAGTGACCACGCAGTCGCTTCGACGCAGTCTCAAACACGTTTTGGTTCTGCGTCAGGTATACGTAGGGTTTTAGTGAGCGGAGCAATAAGGTTACGATTTTTGGAAGGCGTGCGTCCGGCCCTTTCGGTGGACGCAATGAGGGTCCGCAAGGACGTAAAGGGTCCATAAACCCCCTTGCGTTGCATCAACATGGAACCATAACTAAGGCTTTTAGGGCATCTCGCTCAGGGAGTTGGACCGCAGAACCACAGGGATCGAACCTGGGACCTTTCCGTCCAGGTGTGGCCCTGGCCACTACCATACTGTTTATTTCCGTCGGTACTCCCCGCACTCACGGTGATGTTCCTGGCCAGCAGGTCTGGGACCTCGTCGTTGGTGGGGCTGATGATGACGTAGAAGGAGACGTGGGCGGAGCTGCGTTCTCCGTCAGACACGCTCAGGACAAACTGGTCGGCGGTGGGCTCCATGCGCTGGTGTCTGGACTGGACGTAGTTCACGTGGCCGTCCAGGACGTCCTTGTAGGAGAAGGAGGCTGGAGGAGCAGAGAGGGTGGGGTTGATGAAGGCTCATGTTCATGTTAGGATTGATATCGGTTATTGTGTGTGTGTGTGTGTGTGTGTGTGTGTGTGTGTGTGTGTGTGTGTGTGTGTGTGTGTGTGTGTGTGTGTGTGTGTGTGTGTGTGTGTGTGTGTGTGTGTTAGTGTGAGCGCATGTAGGTCTGGACTGTGTTTAAACTATTCAACATTCAGGAGCATGTTATGGCCTGGAAAATAAGTACTAAATTGGGTTGCAACATTTCGTCGCCTGGGAAGAGGGAAGATATTGTATTCATCACAATACGGGTTTTGAGATATTACAGGAAGTTGTGACATCTATCATAAATATGACGTTTTGTTTGTATAGCTTTTGGAAGATAACCTTTTATCTAATCAATCAACAAAAATATGTACTACCAATGGCTGGAACAATGGCTATAAGGAGTAAACTGAATCCCCTCTGTGCGTTGCTCCCCCCCCTACCTATGCTGATGCCCATGTTGCTTTTCTCGAAGCCCGGACTGGGCAGGACGTTCTCGATGTAGCCGTACTGGGGGGGGGAGACCAGGCTGACCACCAGGTCCTCCAGGGCCGTGTCCACGTCAGAGGCCTTCAGGTGGGACGCCGTCAGCGGAGCGGCCCCCCCTTCATCCACTACAAATAAATCTCCTGGAAAATAAAAAATAAGGGAGAAATACCAGCAATTAGATTAGCAATCAATTAATCAATCAATCAATCAATCAATGTCATCAATCAATCAACATTATGATAATAATAATTATAACTTAATTGACCCTTGGAATGACATTGCTACCGTCGAGGAACCCCAATCCCAATGTCCTCTCACACACACATCCTCGTCACACGTCCTCTCACACACACATCCCCGTCACACGTCCTCTCACACACACATCCCCGTCACACGTCCTCTCACACACATCCTCGTCACACGTCCTCTCACACACACATCCCCATCACACGTCCTCTCACACACATCCCCGTCACACGTCCTCTCACACACCTCCCCGTCACACGTCCTCTCACACACGGAGACACACTGAGCCCAGCGAGGAGGGGGAGGAGCCTCTCTATGGCGTACCTGCGGCGAGGGACGGCGCCTGGCTGTCCACGGGGAACACGGTGACCTGCAGGTCGTACACGGGCAGGCTGTCGGCCAGACGGCCCCCCGGCCCCCGGCCCCCCCCCGGGGGCCCCAGCCCGCCGCAGCAGGGCGGGGCCGGCTCCGAGCCAACCGCGTCGCTCACCACGAAGGTGATGGTGTCGTGGCGCGGCGTCAGTCCGATCTCAAGGCCTGGGGGGGGGAAAACGACGACAGATACAAGACGTGGGATTGGAGGATGGTCATCAGTAGAACTGTCACGGGTTCGATTTAGAACGGACATCGGATATTTCATTATCGATTTTGGCTACGTTTAGGGCTGCACGATATTGGAAAAAAAAAAGTCTTTGACATTTTTCTTTATAAAATGAAAAATGACGGCTCTTAAAATTAGCGAGATAATAATGCCTTAACGCAATCTGATGTGTCATTCCATTTGATAACCTCATTTAACTTCAATTGGAGTGGATCTAAAATAGAATTAAAACAATTATTAATAGTGAGTTAACCAATACTATGCGATTAATCGCGATCACAATATTTAATCGTTTCTCAATCTATAAAAAATACATCTTAGATCACATAATTGATCATTGTATTCCACACGAAAACTATTTATCGTGCAGCTCTACGCTTATGAAAAAATATGAACAACACCAAGAATAACAATTGCCCCTCAGAGGGGAACCCCCAGGCCGGCCTACCGGTGTGTCTGTACGAGACGGCGCCCGCCGCCAGGTCGGCCTGGACGAAGCGGTCCACGACGGCGCCGGCCCGCAGCACCACACCGTGGTACGGCTGCCGGGCGATCAGCCAGGTCAGCCCGCCGTCCTCGCTGTCGCCGTCGGTGGCGTGCAGGTACTCGGCCGTGATCAGCGCCTCGCGCCCCTCCACGCAGCCCAGCACGGCCTTCAGGCCCGCCGCCACCACCGGCACCTCGTCGTTGACCGGCCGCACCTGGGAGGGAGAGACACGTGGGAGGGGGGGGGGGGCGGGGGGAGACGAGAATGTACTTGATTTGACCCAAAGACTGATGCAACTTGTCGTCGGTTTGCACTGGATTTCTGCCGTTCTAGGTTGAATACATGGTCGAATAAATGCACTCTATGCCAAATGTCATGATGGTGTTCCCTCTGAGTGTACCTATGTGTGTTTTCCCTCTGCATTTATGCCTTTATATGTAACCAGTCCATGTCCGTCCTGTACACTCATTCTTTTTTTAGTCCCTCGCTGAGTGTACTATGTCCATATTGTCAGTGTTATCTGATCATGTGTATGACTGACTGCTATTGACTGTATATCTACTTTCATTGACTATATGTGCTTTATTTGAACTGTTTAGAATAAAATGTTAAAAGTGTAAAAGAAAATTTAAATAAAATGTATTATTATTATTATTATTTTAAAAACCTGGAAGCTATTTTTGCTTGCAGGTTTTTTCAATCAGGGTCTCCCCTGACCAACACCCCTTTAATTCAGCTTCAATAAGCGAACAACGTGAATGTGTGTCGCATCAACGCTTTATCAGCAGGTCACAAGATGACCCTATCAGCCAATCAGAGGTGAAGGAGATGTATGCAGTGGCACGCGCTTCACCCGTAGAGGGAGTCCTCTAATGCAAACCGATGGACGCGTGATGTCGAGGTGTGGTTCTTCCTTTGGAACCGTGATTTGAATCTCAGTGGGGATCTCCCTACCTGAACCTGGAGGACAAAGTCCACGGGGTTGGTGCCGTCGGTGGCGGTGAGGTCCAGCCGGTCCTCTAGGGTCTCAGAGCTGTCGTGGGTGTACCTGCACGGGACGACCCACACAGACCAGCGACGGACGAACGCGTGGGAGTTGAGCGGGATGGAAGGGGGGTTCTTGATATTCATTCATATGTTCATAAGTTGTTATTCATGCAAAACTTAAACGATGGCGTCAAAAAATGTATCTTGGTTGAATTTGTCGAATTTGATATGCTGTAAGTTGACTGTTGCTTGTCAATAAAGTTATGACCAGAAACAGAAAAACACTTTTTCATAACATAACATTTACGGTTTGGTATTGGTACTGATGGGGCTACGGTGCTGCAGTACATTAGAAAATAACAACTTTGAGGAAACACTGAACGCTAAACGAACCAACTTCTGTCCAATGACACAAACAGAGGTATTATGTTTTTTTCACGTTAAGGGTGAAAAAAAATTAATAATTAAATTAATAATTAATTAAAATTATTACGCGTCCAGTGCAGATTCTCTGAACCCGTCCTGGAAATGTATTACAACTGTATTACAATGAATTTGTATTCAATTAATTAAAGCCATTCCTTAAATATGTTAATTGGGTGTCAGGTCGTCTCTCCTTCTCACCTGACCTCCTGGCTCCTCAGGTCCTGCAGGGTGAGGGCGTGTCCCGCGGTGAGCTGGACCCCCCCCTGACGCAGGGTCCCGTGGCGGGGGCCGTGCCTCACCACCAGCCGGAGGTCCTCCGGGCTGGAGTCCACGTCCAGCAGCAGCAGATGCTCCAGCCCCACCCTGCCCTCCCCTCCCTCGTCCACCATCAGGGGGTTGGTCTTCACCTGGGGGGGGGGGGGGGGGGGGGGTGCACGCATAGGATGTGCGGGGCGAATACTCGAACACATCGTTATCAATTACAATTACAATTAGGGCATTTAGCAGACGCTTCTATCCAAAGCGACTTACATCAGTTAATATACACATTGACACACCGACGGCAGAGTCAACCATGCAAGGTGACAGCCAGCTCGCCAGGAGCAGTTAGGGTTAAGTGTCTTGCTCAGGGACACATCAACAATCAGCTAGGAGGAGCTGGGGATCGAACTAGCGACCTTTCGGTTACAAGGCAACTGCTCTACCTCCTGAGCTAAGCCGACCCGGTTCTCCCCAGTTATCAGTCACTGATGCATGATGCGATTAGCGTCATCCAAAACATGGTGTGTTGATACACTGTATTCACATTAATATAGACTTAAGAATTTAGTATTTTCTTTTTAGAATGCTAGTTGGGGGTGAATTGTTGAACATGGTGCAAGCTGTCTATTCGTCTGCGGTGTGTGGAACGACAAAAACAAAAGAGTTCTGTGTGTTCCTGAATGTGTGGGGAGAGGCCTGGTTCCGTGTACCTGTGGGGGCTGGTTGTCCACGGGCAGCACGGTGATGTTGAAGCAGATCCCGGTGAGAGTGATGCCCAGGTGGTTGGTGATGGACAGGACAAACTGGACCTGCTGGGGGCGGGGACCGACGTCTTCCATCGGGGGCATGTAGGCCACCTTCATGAAGTTCACGGCATGCTGGAGAGAATGGAATAATAAGTGTAGTGATGAATATAACATGATGATATATCTTATAATATGAAGCAGAAGAAGAAGAAGAACAACAACAACAACAACAACAACAACAACAAAGAGAAGAAGAAGCAAGAGAAGAAGAAGAAGAAGAAGCTGCAATCAAATAATGGTTATTGTTAAATTAAATGCTTTTCCATTGAACATTTCTAATATTGATACTGATCCATTGTTACTCCTCAAGCGTAGTTTTATGGCCTTCGTTAAACAACATATATACTCTCGAATGTCACTCAGTGCATCCCGTGCCTCCCTCAGGGCTCAGGCGTTCAGCCCTCCCGCTCACCTGGGTGAAGAGCCGGAGCATCGGAGCGCTGGCGTCTTTGGTGAACTTGGGAACGCTCTCCACCAGGAACAGACGGCCGGCGTCGGAATGGCTGAGCATCATGGGAAGACAGCGGGGCGAGAGGAGGCGGTTTCCTCATCATCAGGGTGTTTGTTTTTTCGGTGTGTACATGGAATCTGTGTCTTGTATGTTTTCGTGTTTTTATTTGTCACATATTCATACAGGATGTGCAGTGAAATGTTTGTTGGACAGGCTCTGTATTTCTGTGCTTAAAATATAAATAAAATACAATAGAATAAAATACAGTATACGTTTTAACAGAAATATATATGATAAATATAAATATATAATAAATGAAGAATATTATACATAGTTATAAAAATTAAAACCAGATAAAAGGGAGATGTTTCGGGGGGGGGGGGGGAGGGGCGTTCTCACCTGTGGGGACCGGTATAGAAAGGGGGCGTGGTCACCGTGTAGGTCAGCCCGCTGTCGGGGGACTCGGGGTCCACGAAGCGCAGGTGTTGGCGCGTCAGGTGCACCACCTCCGTCTCCTTGACGACCAGTCGCCGGGAGGTGCCCGGCACCTCTTTGGGCGGCTGGTCCGGCACGGGTTCGATGTGAACCAGGACCACCTAGAGAAAACACAGACCGGACCACCCCGCATCGCAGTGGATCAGGACACGTCCGGATGTTGACTAGATAACTGGACGTGTTATAAATACTCCCAAAACCTAAAACGACACCTAGAACGCTGAATACAGCGTTCTAGGTGTCATTTTATGTTTTGGGAGTATTTATAACACGCCCAGTGCAGTGGTTCTGAACCTGTTCTGGAAATGTTATACAATTGTAATTCAATTAATTAAAACAATTCATTAAACGTGTGTTACTCGGTGAGACACACAACACACACGCTGTTCATTCGGGCATGATGTTTAACTGGCTGAGCACAGAAATCCACTACTAATGCAGCTGCTGTAACAGTAACATACAAAATATTTCGTACGTATTGCCCTAAAGAATTAGTGAAATCAGTTGTTTAAGGAAAACCTACAATTCAACACAGCATGGAAGATCTTTGGACAAAACGAGGAAACATTGACACATTTCGTCCCACATTATCACTAGCTGAGCTTGTTTAGCCTGGTTAGCCTAGTTAGCCTAGTTAGCCTGGTTAGCCTAGTTAGCCTAGTTAGCCTGGTTAGCCTAGTTAGCCTGGTTAGCTTGTTTAGTTCTGGGTGACACAACCATGTGGGACCCACCTGGGGCTCGGACAGGTTGGGGGGGTCGTGGAAGTCGGACAGCACCACCTCGAAGGAGTCGTGGAACACCTCATTGCCCAGGTGACGGTAGTACACCAGGGAGTGAGACAGGTCCTTCTGCAGGAAGCGGCTCACCGGGTAGCCTAGGAGAGAGACAGGGAGGCTGTGATGGAACTGATGTGATCGACAGATGGACGGAAGGCTAGATAAACACAGACAGACGGACGGACAGACAGACAGACAGACAGACAGACAGACAGACAGACAGACAGACAGACAGACAGACAGACAGACAGACAGACAGACAGACAGACAGACAGACAGACAGACAGAGAGACAGACAGACAGACAGACAGACAGACAGACAGAGACAGACAGACAGACAGACAGACAGACAGAGAAATAGCTAGACTGACAATTTGTGAAACTCCATTAACTGAATGAAAACTGAATGTACCGGTAACTGATATGATGTGAGTTTACAGAATGATGAACAGATAAATGGCTGGATGGATAGAAAGATAAATACAGAAAGAGATTATTTGATTGGATAGATCACAACAAAAAGAGAATGGGAGCTTGAGAGAATAAGAGTGAGGTAAAGGGCACGAGAGAAAGGCACTTTGATTGGAAAGATGGACATAAACAAACATATAGTAAGACAGACAGACAGATCAGTCTGAACCAACCATCCCACCGATTGCTAGGGCTGGGCAATTAATCGAATTTTGATCGCGATTTCGATTTTAGGGTTAAATGAACGCAAAACTAATATAATCGAATTATCGATATTTTTTTTTTTTACTAAATGTTTTATATAAAGTGCAGAACAGCTGGATACATATCTGTACATTATTTTAGATTTCAACATGTTCTTTTTTACAAAGTGCTCCCAGTTACAAAGTGTTTTTTTGGGAGAGACATGCTGAACAAACACACCATGTTTTCAAACTCAAAAATAATCGCTTGAACAATCGTGATTTCAACATTGACCAAAATAATCGTGATTACGATTATTCCATTAACGAGCAGCCCCACCGGTTGCCCGCTCACAATCAGCTCCCCCCCCCCCCCCCCACCCTCACCCATTTGCCCGGGCCCCGGGACCTTCAGCAGCTCCCCGGCGCGGGGGGGCCGGGTGACGTTGAACAGGACGTAGTCGTCGCTGGAGTCGGCGTCGGCCGCCTGCAGCACGGACCCCCGGAGCAGCGCTGTGCCCCCCTCCTGCACCTCCAGCAGCGTGTTGACCACCAGGAAGGGGGCGCCGTCGTCCTTGGGCAGCACGTTCACCGGGAACTTGTGGCGGGCGTGGTGGCGCCCGTCGCTGACGCGGAACACCACGTGGTCCCGCGTGCTGTCGCTGTCGTCGTGGTGATAGCGCACCGCCCCCGCCTGGATGTCGGCCACCGTGAAGCTGAAGCCCTTGCCGCCTGTTTTGGGTTTATGTGTGTGTGGGTGTTGGGGTGTGTGTGTGTGTGTGTGTGTGTGGGGGGGGGAGAGTGTGTGTGGGGGAGTGTGTGTGTGTGTGTGTGTGTGAGACAGCGCTGGTCAGCCAGTTACTCGTATCGATGTTGGTATTTAAATGACTTATTCAAAGGCCCGGTGATTCATTTATCTAGATTCACTTTGTCTTATGAAATATTATAGACTTTAAATGAACATAAATTACTCTGTGTTTTAGAATTCACCTTTTTTAACATAAATTTAAGTAAATAACCTGTATTTCCACCAAGATAGTACTAATAATACACATAATAACTAAAACATACTTTACACACACTTTCCGGCAGACTTTGCTACGCAAAATCCAAAAGACACCAGATTAATAATCCAACTAACCCTCGAAAAGAAAGGAGAGGGAGAGCCTGAACTACGGTACCTCTCACAGTGAGCCGGCCGTGCTGCAGGCCGTCCACAGTGACGATGCGCACCACGTTCAGGTTGTCGTTGTCCACGATCTGCAACTGGTCCCACGTGATTGGTCGAGACTGGCCCTCCAATAGGCTGAGGCCTGTCGGGTGCAATTCAATCAGTTATTTCACGAATTCAGCATTAAGAGAATACATATTATGCTAAGCTTATATATTCATGAGCTTATTGCAAGGCAAGGCAACTTTATTCATCTAGCACTTTTCATACACAAGACAGACTCAAAGTGTTTCATGTAGCAACATCGTCAAACAATAAAACTAAATAATAAAGTAAGATAGATTGAAGTAATAAAATAAAGGCAAAGTTAAAAAATTAAAGTGCAATGTATTTAAGCAGTAAGCAGAAAGCTAAAGCAAACATAAAAGTATTCAGTCCTGCTTCAAAACCGGTCAGAGTTGGGGCAAGTCTTAAATCGTCAGGGAGTTTATTCCAGCTATTTGTTGCATAGTAACTAAATCCTGCTTTCCCATATTTCTAGTTTACTCTAGTGGGAGTATAGGCGACCGGTCCGGGTTTCCTACCCATGTTCCAGGACACTCGGGGGGCGTTGGTTTCTGCGTTCCTCACAGACATGTGGACCACTATCGGGGGGCTGCGCTCAAAGAAGGAATCGTGGACCTCGAATTCCACCTGTTGGGAGGAATAAGGGAAGATTCTCTACAAACTTCCAACTCTTACCACAAAGAAAGAAAAAAAAAGTATGTAGAAAATTGACACATCGCTGACGCAGAGCTGGAATCCACCATTTTTGTTGACATTTTGAGCTATTTAAGTTATTTGTTTATGAATGTCTATTTTGTGCTGTTATTTAATTATTATTTCAAAGTGTTTGTTTTGTACAATTGTTTTAGGGGTATAATAAACCCAAACCTTTACCGTACTAGACCATTACCATAAGTTATTGATTCTAACTAAAATATCTTATGACAATTAATGCTTCATTAATGTACCCTTATTGTTAAATTTCACCCAAAATGGTTACATTGTCAATCTTTCTTTAAAAGGGAAAAGCAAAATAGCTTTCCAAAAATTAGAAACCGAAAACGTCCTTCAAGCGTTGCGTCAAGTGGGTCTGACCCCGGGTCTTACTAGAAGTCAGATAGATTCGGATACTTCCGGACACATATCGGAGACATTCCCGGAGACATTCCCGGAGACATTTCGGAGACATTTCTGAGAAAAGTCTAACACATTAGTGTCCAGGCCTGCGAAACGTCTCCGAATGTGCCTGGATGTAACCGGATACATCCGACTCTTAGTAAGACCCCCTGACCTCGTAGTTCCTGCGGGCGTTGTGCGAGGCGTTGGGCGGCTGGTAGGCGATCAGCATGTCGTTGAGGTCCAGCCAGGTGAAGGAGGAGACGGGCCGGGTGTGGTCCCCCAGGTGGGTCAGGAAGCCCTCGGCGGGGGGCCGCGTGACGTTGAACACCAGCTGCTGCCCGGGGGTCTCGTCGTCCTCGGCGTCCAGCGTGGCGGTGGACAGCGGCGTGAGGATGAACTGGTCCGCCTCCAGGATGAAGGTGGACATGAAGGCGGGCCGGGGAGGCTGGTTGGGTACGGCGCCCGCGATCCGCACCGGCAGCCAGGCGCTCTCCGACTGACCGACGCGGGAACGTCGGAGGAACGCGGTGAGGAGAAACAAACGGAGAGGGACGGGGGAGAACATGGACAGTGCCCACATCATCAGTTTCGTTTTATATTAATTGAATGTATACATATTTTAAGCCAAATAAATATTTTGTTTAATTAATTACAAATATTTTTTTAATGGTGTATGGCCTATGCATCATTTATTAAGACTTTTTGAATATTTTTTTTAATTCTTTACACACAAATCAACATACTATAACAACTTGTCATAAAAAAAATGCATCCATACTTATGTTCTTACAGTAATTGGGCCACATTACCAAATAATAATGTAAAAATGAAAAAACACACAAAACAGTGTGTCATTCTGAGCATATATATATATAGACATCGCTCACATCACCAACATGAAGAATAGGAAAACCATGAAACACAACGAGCTAACCTGGTAGATGCTCCCGCTGCGGGTGTCTCTGAGGTCCACCCTGAGGGCGATGTAGTCCATGTCCGGGGAGGGGGGGTCTCTGTGCTGGTACCTCAACCCCATCATCAGGAAGTCATCGCAGGACATCTGGGTGACCCTCACCAGCCTCAGGCCCTTGAGGCAGTCGTCCCGTCGACACATCGCCCTTTCTTTGTTCTCTAGAGAATAACACAACCGATCCAGATTTAGAAAACTTATTTTTCTCATCTGTTGTCGACAATATCGTCAGGGTTTGTAGCAACACCTCATCTGCATAGAGGAACGATGCAAATTGGAACCTCCCAAGAAAAATACTCTTTTTCTTCAAACCCACATTGTTGGAGATTGTTCAAACACAGTGTACTTTGTTATGATATAAATCAGCTGTTTAAATTTTTAAGTGTTCCAGGGCATATCGTATTTTATCAGAATGTGGGCCAGTTAGCTTGAGGACTAGATAAAGAGCTACAGTAATGCACTTTACTTTGACATTAGTTTGCATGGAATATATCTAAGTTCCTTCCCAGATTCCAGCATACAGATCTCCCTGATTGTTTTGAGATTGAAAAAAACTTTTATGTTTTAGGAATACGTATACAATTGTATGGCCCGTGGGGTTTAAAGGATATTTGCCTCTTCATATCAGAAAGAGAGCGTTCTAGAGTTTGTAGCCTACAACTTCTATAAGCAGATTTATAGAAATGGAGGATGAAGTACATTATTAAAGTGAGATTGGTGGCCACCGTGGCTACTGATTCACTTTTACTTGTTGTTTCTCTTGTCTGTCACTATCTACTTTAGACCACCTCTGAGTCTGGAATGGATGGAATGGAATTAAATAGAATTGAATAGAACAAAAATAAAAAATAATCTATAATAATTGAACAGTCGCAGAAAATGAACGAATAGAAAATGAACGAATTGAAAAGAAAAGAAAAACAGAATAGAATAAAGAGTAAAATAGTATAGAACCATATAAATATATAGGTATACACATTCATTTATTTTCTGAGTCGGCTCATTCCTAAACGTCCTCACCCAGCTGTCTCCGGAGGGGCACGAAGCTCTCGGGCTCGTCCCCGCGCTTGGTGGTCTCGTCCGGGTCGCCGACGACCAGCTGTCCGTGGGCGGGGAGGGGCGTGTCCGCTGGCCCGCCCAGCAGGACGCTGCACTCCAGCGTGGCGCGCCGCTCGTAGCGGAAGGACACCACGTTGCCGTCCAGCACGTCCGACAGGCCGTAGAACTCGGCCACCTCCAGGGACTTTGGCCCCAGCTTGATGACGCTGCACTCGGGGTCGGCGATGTCCACCAGGAGGGTGAACACCTCCATGGAGGTATGGGCCTCCGTGAACCTGTGGACGGAGAAGAGGGTGTAGCGCTTCGTACGCGTGTTGAGGGAACGAAAACACAACAAAAAATGCTGATCCTGTTTCCGCTGAAAATAAAATCGCCGGGAAAAGTTTGGTTCCGGATCAATGATGTCAACGGCGCAACTTTTCAGTGATTTTATGAAATCTCCGTGACATTGTAGACCGCAATTTTTATGTAATTTGCAGAGGATGGTGTATTCTCTTATATAGTCAAGGGTTGACGGTTCGACTTCCAAAATAACACAGAAAAACGGTCAGAATTTGTGAGATTGAAAAGGTACTCTTCTTTTCACTGGTCGCACCTGTACAGTCGAAGCTTGACAGTGTCTTGCGTTAAGATGGGACATCCGTTGTGGACATACTTCACCTCATCCGCCAGATAGTGACAATCAAATACCTGAAGAAAAAAAACACAGTGACAAGTTTTCTCATTTGAACATTTGGAAATGAGGGTTAGGATTAGCCACAATACCCATGCTGCTCTGTCAAACCTCTTTAATGGTTTGTGAATAACTTAAACGCAGAGGATAAATTGACTCAAAGCTCACAAACTGTGGATTGTAGGAAACAGCATATTTTACAGTTTATAAGTCATGTTGATCATGTAGTAGCAGGGAATATTCAGAATGCCAAAATGCTAATTTAGTATTGCAAAGTTCCAGTATATCTGGAATTCCTTATCATTCTATACGCAGCAAAAAAATATCTAGAACATTTGAGTTGGAAATATACGGGTGACCCTTACAGCATAAACAAGTCAAATTCCACCTTATGTGTGGGCCCAGTGTAAAACCACACAGAGAACACCTTATAATCAGCTCTGGTGTGGGAAGAACCGTGTAGAAACTTGCCTACTGATAAACAATAGCTCCGCTCTGTGCTGAGCCGGTGACATCATGTCGAGGGGAAATCAGTTTAAAAAAAGAAGAAGCGATATAATGTAAACTACAGTCGGCAATGTGCTCGTTTTAATCGCTCACTATCTCCAAGTGAAACGCAGGTGGTTTTCTTAAAGACAGAAAACCTCTGGTAATGTCGGTTCTTGTAAAATACCCTGGTATGGCTTGTTTAAACTAAATACAAAAAGGTCTTGAGTTTAGCTTCAATGTCTTGAAATGTTCCCCAAGCTCATCTTTCGGCACCTTTGTTGTTCAGTGTGCCTGTCAACACCAAGGCATTAGGTTAGGAGACTGTCTGTATCCCAGACCAAGTCTTTGGAGGGAAGGTATTTTAAGTTCTGTTGTTTTCTCCCATTTTATATTCCTAACCACACACACACACACACACACACACACACACACACACACACACACACACACACACACACACACACACACACACACACACACACACAAACACACACACACAAACCACTTGCAAAGAGTTATTTTTTGTTTGTGTGATATATCTGACAATATAGTAAACCTTCAGGTCATCCTGATGTATGCTTTTGATATTGGAGTTCAGCATTGTAAATAGTTGACAGGTGCTGCAGAAGATTTAGGAGCAATAATTTGAGTGTTATGTAGAAACAGTAAGGTATTAGCGGGTGGAATGCGCTGTGAGAATATCTGTTTAAAGTTGTCTCCGTCTGCCCCTGCATGATCCAATTTAGATTTCAAACCGCTTCCAGTTCAGTTCTGATCAGGGCATCTCCTCCCCCCTGATTAGTTCAGGGAATCAAGCTTGCCTGCTAATCATGTGTCAGCGGTATCATAGCGCCACCACAGGTGCGTTAATAAACCACAACGTAGGGATGGAGTTGGAGTTTGATTTGGCAAATATTTTATACTGCAGCTTTAACTTCCTGAACTGACAATAATTATTTCGAGAATGGGACACACAGCCGTAAGCTTTGCTACAGTCTTTGGTCAGTTTTATCAACGATAATAAAAAATGATTTTATCGTTTTTCATAGTCAAATACCTCCGGTGTGAGCTTCCCGACGCGCTGCGTGATGGGTTCGTTGGCGACCACCTCCACCTTGCACGCGTCCCTCTGACGGGGGATGTCGAACTGCAGGTCCCCCTCCTGCAGGAACGCCGTCTGGCCCTTCTTCACCCTCAACCCCCGGTTCACCGTCACCAGGGAGCCGTGCGACGAGCCCGCCAGCCCGAGCACCTGCGCTAGAATCAGCGTCCATGCTAACCTCCCCCGGATTCGGAAGTCCATGGTTTGGCCCGTATTTGGGGTCCAATTATTTTTTATTATTGGAGGACGCAAACAACGACGGGGCCAATTCCCTCGGGATGTTACGACAATGGCTGGTTCCGTTAATCCTCGCGAGTCCTCCTCTTCCGTCACATGATTGGACAAGACCTGTGACAAAAAATTAAACATTTACAAAGAAGAAGCAAAACGTGTTGAAAGAGATGAATGCAGGACTTGCATTAAACAGTAACCAAGCACGTAAAATAAAACCACTGACAGCAACAGCACAACAGATAAACCACCATATGTGAGGTTATTTAACATGTTTAAATGGTTCATGAAAGGGGATGGAGACATCTTCTTATTCCATACATGCATGGGTCAAAGGTTAACGCTGGTGGACAGAGACAACTAGGCCTACTGCCCATAATATAAAAAGATAGTTAGGAGAGGTCATTTTTTCATCGTTTGTATGGGGAGTGAGGGACATTACCTGGCAACACATCAGCCAATCAGAAATCATTAAGATCGACCAGTTTTACACTAAAGATGGCAAGGCTTTTCGAGAGAGAGAGAGAGAGAGAGAGAGCGAGAGAGAGAGAGAGAACACAGGCTCAGCTTGTAATGAGGGTCTTGAGCTGGGGGGACCTTGTCTCAACCTGCCCATTCCTCCTGCAGGCAGCGGCTGTGCTCATGTTCAAGGCTCTCAGTGGAAGAAAAAAATTAACCACCTCTGCTTCACGTATTGTCCTCCAGAGATAGGATTGATAAAGTTTGTCCTTTAGTGAAACATGTCACTTTCTTAATTTTGGTGACTTATTTTTGCCGTGTCAGTGTTATAGTGTATTGGTAGTATATCATTTGTATGTGTCAATGTGTTATAAATGCATCAGTGTGAAATAATCAATCAGCCATCATATTCTAGTCATCATTTTCTTTAAACACATACATCAAATCAACAAACTAAATCATTCCCCCTGAGGTGAACTATAGATTTCCTAAAGCAGGTCCGTTTATCTCCAAAGTACAGCAGTGCAAGACAGAGGGACAGACAAGTCAAAGTCCACCTGCAGGCCGTTGGTCAGAGTCAATCAAGGGAGCCAGAGACAGTGCCTGTGGGGAGGCACAGAACTCAGGCACAGGTCCTCAGTGTCGCAGCACCAGTGATTCTCACTATCTCTTTGTTTGCTAAATTCCTCGATAGTCAAGTGGCTCAATGGACAATGTGTGTGTTGACTGAGGGATAAGGGGGGCAGTTAAGATAAGTATCAGGAGATGAGGCCAACAGGACTGTGTGTGACCAGATGGTGGCTATAGTGCTGTGATAATTAAAGATTTAGAGACCAAAAAAAGGGATGGCTAGTTTTCAATAGAGTATCATGTATCATAATGTTAAACAGTTTCACTGTATCATTTACTTTACGGACTACATATGCGCACACTCTTGCACGCACACACACACACACACACACACACACACACACACACACACACTCGGAGGTTGTTCCTTTAATTCCACTTCCTGTTCCACCAAGAGGGGCCCCAGATGGGGCGAGGGGTTGATCTTACAGTGCGGGCAACAGCAACAAACAATGTCAACAATCGGCCGCTCCGCAAAGCTGCGTCCCATTTCCTGTCTGGGATCCCCCACAAAAGGACTGCGTTTGCTATCCGAGCCCTTTGGCTCATGATAAGACAGCCATGTGCCCCAGGGGTTGGTCATATCGTTTGCCTAAATGCCTAAAGAAGTCAAATGCTCCGACTTCATTCCATAAAGGCTGGCCAACACAATAACCCCAATAGCCTTTGACATGGTGTCCGTGTTACCTTATGAAAGATACATCCTGTCAAACCGAGACTGTTACTCTAAAGAAGGGCTACACAAACACAGCGGCCTTGACTGTAATCAACACAAAATGGATATATTCCCCGTTTTCTTTATCTCTGTGTTTATTTCTTCTTGCGGACGCATGGGGGGGCCAACATGGCCCCGTCCCCACCCTCACATGCCTCTCGGCCATCTGCTCCGTCTCAAGGTGAACACTGATGTTCACTCAGTAATGACTGGCTGGATTCACATTCCTGCAGGGAGGGAAGAAAACACCTAACACTTAGGAGTGCTTGGCGGATGGGGCTGGGAGATGACGGAGGTGGTGGGGGTGGTGGTGGTGGTGGTATTGTGTGTGTGACTGGGGATGAGGTTTGTGGTGGTAGTGTGTGTATGTTAGTGGTGTTAGTGGTTTTCGAAGAGTGGATGTGTGGAAGTGTGTGTGTGTGTGTGTGTGTGTGTGTGTGTGTGTGTGTGTGTGTGTGTGTGTGTGTGTGTGTGTGTGTGTGACGACGGGCTCAGTGTTGGTGGTAGTGTGTTTATGTTAGTGGTGTGTGTGTGTGTGTGTGTGTGTGTGTGTGTGTGTGTGTGTGTGACGACGGGCTTAGTGTTGGTGGTAGTTTGTGGTGTTAGCGGTTGTGGAAGTGTGTGTGTGTGTGTGCGTGTGTGTGTATGTGTGGTTGTGGAAGTCTGTGTGTGTGTGTGACGAAGGGCTGAGTGTTGGTGGTAGTGTGTGTAAGGGAGAGGGGGTGTGGCCAGACCGCGATGCACTTTCCATAATCCAAACATAATCCCCCCCCATGGGTTTGAAACAATAAGGGGGAGGGGGGGAATCTTAGGGCAACGAGCGGTCGGTCAACGAACACTGACGCCGAGTGTGTGTGTCTGTCTGTCTGTCTATCGGTCTGAGTATGGGGGGGGGGGTCGGGTAGGGTTTCCTAGTCCATCCAAGAGCAGATCTTGGTTCTTGTGTCTTGATGTCATGCTACAGCTGTTATGAATGCTTGTTCTTGTATCCACACACACACACACACACACACACACACACACAAGTCTCCTCTCCCCCTAGTAATGACAGGGTCCTGTAGCAGCCGGCGAAGGGGGGTAGAGGAAGAGAGGGCTTTGGTGAGGTGGGGGGCCGGGGGCGTATTGGGGGGGGTTTGGGCATTGGGAAGCGGTCCCACTTCAACAACACGACTAGCCCACGTTTTGGCTGCGATCCAGGCGATCCAAGAATGTTCCGCGTTGAGAGAGTCTTCCAAAAAGGACGCCCAGACAATCCCAGGAGAGACCGTGGTGTTCTCTCCCTTACTGGCGGGAAAGGCTGTTCAAACCAGCCCACCAAAACGTCCCCAGTGTACGTTCGGTGCACAACAACGACAACACAACGGCAACACAACAAACTCTCAAAGCCCACAAGCTGTGCCCGGCCTCTGCTCTTCATGTGCACAGAGATCCAGTCAGCCAGATCCGTTGGAAAGGATTTTTTTACGACCAAGATGTAGAACAATATTGTGCACCATTCAGAGGAGGATACATGCGTTTTATAGATCTACAAAGCATACTTTGTGAAGAAGAAAACAGCCTTTCTTCATAGCGGACTGAGTGGGAGAATGGATAGATGCAGAGAGAGAGAGAGAGAGAGAGAGAGAGAGAGAGAGAGATGAGTTGAGAGAGAATACAGAGAGATAGAGACAGAGGGATGAGAAGAGAGAATAGATACAGAGAGAATCGTTACACATATAGAGAATCGTTACACAGAAAGAGAGAGAGAGAGCGAGAGAGAGACAGGGAGACAGACAGAGAGAGAGATAGTGGGCTGCAAAGGAGAGGCGACAGGGGAGTGACATAAAAGAGAGAGAAAGAGGATGACCATAAAGGTAGAAACACAGATGCAAACTCCTCCACATATCCATGCAACAAAAACAACTCCAGACCGAGCCCAGCCTGCGACCCAGTTTATCTAGACCTACATCAGCAGACAAGTCCTTACCTGATCCGCTCACGTTTTTGGGGGTCCCAGTCCTTCTCGCTCTCTCCCTCTGGCGTTCTCTCTCTCTCTCTCTCTCTCTCTCTCCCTCTCCCACACACACTTATCAAACACAACGCCTGTGTGTCTGCAGCAACCTTCCGACAGGCAACTGTCTCATTGACACAATTGTTGGTAACTCCCCACTGGTAAAACCCCACCCACAAGTACTGGGGGGGGAGAGAGAGAGAGAGAGAGAGAGAGAGAGAGAGAGAGAGAGAGAGAGAGAGAGAGAGAGAGAGAGAGAGAGAGAGAGAGAGAGAGAGAGAGAGAGAGAGAGAGAGAGAGAGAGAGAGAGAGAGAGAGAGAGAAGGGAGGAAGTGTGTACTTGTTGGAATGAGGGATGCCCGTTTTTTTTTTTGCCATTGTCTTGTTTCTTTTGGCTTAGAGCACTCAGAAGGGCTGGCTCTTTGTATGTGTGTGTGTGTGTGTGTGTGTGTGTGTGTGTGAGAGTGAGTGTGTGTGTGTGTGTGTGTGTGTGTGTGTGTGTGTGTGTGTGTGTGTGTGTGTGTGTGTGTGTGTGTGTGTGTGTGTGTGTGTGTGTGTGTGTGTGTGTGTGTGTGTGTGTGTGTGTGTGTGTGTGTGTGTGTTGGGGGGTCACCCTAAGACAAACACTGTTGTCTGAGTTCAAAGTCTCCTCTCATGTGTTCACTTAAGCCCGGTGATTTTCTACCAACATCTTTGTCATTACACCAAAGTGCTTTGGCTTCAAAGTAAGAGTCCCCTTGGCTAGCAAAGGTAAACTTTAGGAGTAAACACTTTAAAAACCAACACTTATTTTCTTCTCTTCTAACACTCTTCTTCTTATATTCACACATATTCACGCACAATATCTGTAGCCATAAGACTCTTATTTGTCTACCTACCAACACACATGTGGCAAAATATTTAAGGACCATCTGGAAGAATAAAAACTCTCTGGTCATATTTTTCTTCCTGAGCTTTTGAAGCTGACAGCTTGAGTTCCTTCAAGTTCACAGAGGGAAACCTCCGCACAGTCACCTCCAATATCCCTGTCAAATAATATTTACAAAGACAGACATTTGCTATTGTCCCTGAATGTGCATCACTTTGTTTGGCCAACTTAATCAACTAAAATGTCATTTTAAATAGTTCTTGTGGAATTTGACTTTGGTAAACAGTGTATCATGTGATCTTTTTTTGCCCTAAGCCAAATGTTATATTTGAGTTTGAAGAAATTCTGATATTAGACAAAGCTGTTTTACTATTTTCTAGTTCCCCATCATAATTTGGAAACCAAATTTCATTTTTTCTCATGTTTCTCAAATTACACCTTCGTGTAACTTTTGTACATCTCCCAATGAAAGCAACGTTTTGAATTATCTCTACATTTGTTTTCTTTAGACCACCCCTAGATAAATAAAAAATTACGTCACCCTACACAAATGGCGCCAATGCAGTTGTAACACCTTAGGGCCGCAAGAGAGCAGTACATTTCTTTACCGCCCTGAAAATATTTTTTAGAAAGGCTTTGGGCCACACCATCTTGTTCTATTTTTGCCTTTTACTATGGACTGTGTTTTATTGTATTTTATTATACTACTGTTAAGCAGCCCACTCTGTGACCTCAGTGTCTGAAAGGTGACAAATGACAAATTACCTACCTACACAATTGCCGCCAATGCAGTTGTACACCATAACGCCACCAGAGGGCAGTAAATCCCTGCAAACATAGAGGCACCTATCGAATCAATATTATCAATGTGTAACATTTCTATCATCTATTTAGATCCATCTTAAATCAGCCTACTACTAGTATACTGTGAATGAAAACATAACTCCAGGTTGTTTCATATAATATCAAACTGTCTCACTGTAGAAAAAAAGAGAAACACACTGATTGTGTGGCTCTATATTGCCACATAGGCTACATTTTAATCCTAAAACAAACGTCGGAAATGGCGCCATAGTCTTCAGGAAATTAGTTTCTAATTATTTCATATATGATTGAATTTCATAATTATTATATTTATAGTCTATTATCTGCCCAATTACACAAAATAAAATGTGTTATGTTGAGCCACATCTCATAACATATGAACATGTGTTCTTTGAGCGAAAGTCACACACTCTGCTGTGCAGCTGGAGTGAAATTCCAGGAGTTCACTGTGGTGGTTGTCCACCAGATATGACAGCTCCTGGAGTTCCCTGTTTACACCAATTAACACCTGGTTCGATTCCCTCCCAGTCTACCAAGCCTCTACCTCTACCCAAACTGGAAATCTCTAGACCGTTTTTTTTTAAATCAAACAAAACACAGGCCTAAACAGTCGCAGGCTTTGAACGATCACTTTCAAAGACACAATGGTAGGAGGACTTCGCAACGCAACACTGATCTCTATGTTATTATCATTATTAATAGAATCGGCCGCGGCTTTGTTGTTCGTCGAGCGACAGGTTAGCAGGCAGAGCGACCCGCAGCGGAACAAGGCCATTCTGGAGATGCTACACATCGACAAAGTGTCCGCTAGCCATCACCAGGCCAGGCCGCATCCCTACATGAGGCGGATTTATGAACTCTTGGAGACGCTGGAAGCGCAGGACTGGAAGGATGAGGACGGCACGCTGGTACAGAGCTTTCGGAGCGTCCCTGGTAATCGATCCAAGTTGTGGTTTTGTTTATTGTCATTGGCAGAATGTTTCAACCTAAAAACATAGGCGGAAAAAGTGTAGCCAGGGGTTTGGCCAGGACTCAGAGTGATCTAGTAGCTTCCCCCACCCCAAAAAAAAAACGAATAAAAAAAGTTCAAATCCTAACAGTAAAATTATTGTGTAATCCAATGCTACTAAATGTTACTTTCCTAAATCGGGGACTGTTTATCCGATGTCAAATTCCGATAACAATCTTTAAATAGATTTTCTTAACCACGCCCCATCCCCATATGACCACGCCCCCCATTCAGGTGGAGCGGGCGCGCCTCCCGGCTGGATCTGGTTCAACCTCACCGGCGTCGACCCGTCCACGTTCCCTGGCGGGGCAGAACTGGTCCTATTCCGCAAAACCCTGCACCCCTCCCCCCTGAGTGTGAGCGTGGCCCTGCATGGCCTCACCCACGCCGCAACCCCCCCGCCGGCCACCACCAGGGGGGGGGAGGGAGTCGCGTTGGACGAGAGGCGGCTGCGTCTGGACCGCCGCCCGCCGACGGGCTACGACGTGTTCCGCGCCGGCGCCCTCATGGGGTCCATCAGCCTGGGGCCGGTGGCGTCGGTGGGCTTCCAGCTCCGCTACACCGACGAGGGGGGGAGCCTGGTGCTTCACGAGGCCCTCACCCAGAGCCTATACTCCCTGGGCCCCCGGGGGTCCCCCAGGGAGCCCCTGCTGGTGCTCTACCGCGTGCGTCCCAGGGAGATCCACCCCGACAGCCAGACACCACCGCCCCCCTCCTCCACCTTGACACCCGCAACCCCGGTCACAGGCTGAGGCCTTTCTGGGGTCTGATCAGTGTAGATCAGGTCTAGAATCAGGGCTACATAGAGGACAGTGCCCCCCTCTTCCCCCCCCCCCCCCCCCCCCTCCCCCCCCCATATAATAAAACCCCTAACTCTAACCCATGTCATATTTTTTACTTATGTTTTACTATTATCACTTCTATTGGATTCAAAGGGTGTATGTGTAAAATGTGTATTTGTGTCTTGTCTTGACTTCCTTGATCTGCCAGCACACTAATAGTCAAACATAATAATTGTCTTGGTGATTTGATCTCCAAAATACAACCAATCAACCAAATATCAACAGGCTGCCCGTCTGTTAGAACAGAGTATATGACAATTACAATAAAAAAACAATGCAACAATTCTCTATCAATAAGCATACTTCTTATTAATTTAAAAAAAGCACTGAAAGGGATTAGCATCGCTATTGATGTTTAGTTATTATATAGTCATAAGCATTATTTTTATCTGCCTATTGTTATGACTGCCGCTCTGCCGCCTGGGAACAGGAAGCCCCTCGCCAACCCGGCAATCTGATTGGCCGGCGCCTGAGTCTTTCATTGTGCGTTCAAACCAATCCTGGTCAACAAACAAGGTTCCCGTTAAAACCTATGTGGGTGCGATTGCATTTGCAGCTTGCCGGGGAAAATCCAGATAATGGATCCTTTCTAGGACCGCGCCGTCGTCGTCGCTGTTACACAGGTATTGGTGGTAGTATAGGAGTATAATCGATGGATTATTAGTTTCGTTTCGTGCGTGGTCCGGCTCATTTCGACCGAAAAAAACCGGGCAATCCTGCACTGGTGGTGATGAGTCTCCGAGGCGGTGAACCTGTTCCTCGGTGCGCACAAAGCCTGTAGTCGGGCCGGATTTCTACGAGCATACCGTGTACACGAATGATGCTCAAACATGACGGGGAATCACTACAAGGGCCACGAAGTCAGCTGCTGTATCAAATATTTCATTTTTGGATTCAACATCCTGTTCTGGGTAAGTGTATTTCTAACGGAGCTGCTTCTGTGCGCGCCTCTGCAGGCCTGCAGGATGGGCACAATTACATGGGCAAAGGCGATGGGCTGGCTGTCGTGAGGCCCGTTTTAGTCTTTCACGAATGACACAATCCACTCTTCGATTTTTTATTTGTCATTAGCGAACGGTGCATTCCAACTGGTGTACGATTGGTGTATTGATTTTAGTATTTCGATTGTATTCGATCGCCATGTATAGAGGCAGCACAGTGGCCGGGTTGAGAGATAGACACCGTTGGATGTAATCGGCTTTTGTCGCAGGCTGACAGGCAGCCAAAGGATTTTGCACGCTTATAATTCCCCCTGACATATCCATTAAAGTTAGTTGTGCTAAATTACACAAATTCGGTACAGGACATGGGGTTTTGTTATGATAAATACAATGTCAGCCTATTGAAGGACCTCCGCGTCGTTTTTGTAGAAGTTCTACCGCTTGGTCGTCTTGACAATGCAGGTGAAGATATAGTCATATGTATTGTTTGAAATACCCAACACGGAATAGTAGTAGCGCTGCTAGATTAGAATAAAGTACACAAATAGCCCACGTTTATAGGCAATTACATAAACTCGGCTTATAACGGCAATGATCCAAGCCTATTCCTAATTGATTCGACATGCCCGGGTTGTTTCCACAGCTACTGGGGATGGCCTTGGTTGCAATTGGACTGTGGGCATGGAGTGAAAAGGTGAGTGTTTTAACCTTTCGTTACAGAACCACAATCACACACAATCTCACAAAGAGGCCTACCATTCTGTGCTGTGAAACACATTCAGTAATGAATGTCAGTGTTCAGTAACAGTGAAACGTCCACCACCACCTAATGGATTTGTGTTCTTTGTGCCTCCTCACCCACCCCGTGACCCAGGGGGTGCTGTCCAACATCTCGTCCATCACGGACCTGGGGGGTCTTGACCCGGTCTGGCTCTTCATGGTGGTCGGGGGCGTGATGTTTATCCTGGGTTTCGCCGGGTGCATCGGAGCACTGCGGGAAAACACCTTTCTGCTCAAGTTTGTGAGTCCTTCAGAGAGGGGCGAGCGAGAGAGAGAGAAGTGAAAGTGAACCAAGTGAAACCATGTTCGGGTGCTATGGGAGTGTTGACTAAGGTCGTCGCACCGCCACTCAAGAGTTGTGTGTATATTAACAACTTATCATTTGAGATACAACACACATTGTTTCAAGACTCCATCGTCGTGATTCACTTTATAATCATATAATAATAATTTCATGATATAGTGCGGTGGTTTCCAACTAGGGGTATGTGAGCCTGTTTTGGTTGGTTATATATACAGACAAAACAAAACCTACTATGTAAAATGTGAATATTCGTAGAATTCCGTCACCATCAGATTTTTAGTGATCAGTGAAGTTATGACCAAAAATAGAAGTGTGCCCCTTTAAACACCTAAAGGCCTAAAATAAATTTGAAGTTATTATAATAGTATAATGTTAGTAAAAAAGGAAAACATTTACGTTGTGGTATCGAAAAAAGAGAAAAGGCTAGGAAAACAAGTTAGTGTATTCTAATTATAATTTTTCTGAAAATGGCAATATAATTAAAACTAAATCGAAGACGCGCTGAACTGAACTCACCTCTCCTGCCGTAGTTCTCGGTGTTCCTGGGAATCATCTTCTTCCTGGAGCTGACTACGGGCGTGCTGGCCTTCGTGTTCAAGGACTGGATCAAGGACCAGCTCAATCTGTTCATCAACAACAACATCCGGGCGTACCGGGATGACATCGACCTGCAGAACCTCATCGACTTCACCCAGGAATACGTACGTTAGAGCAGACTCACCCAGCAATATGTTAGAGTAGACTCACCCAGGAATACATACGTTAGAGTTGACTTCACTCAGGAATACGTACGTTAAAGTAGATTCACCCAGGAATATGGGTGAGTAGATAGATATATAGAAACTTTATTAATCCCTCGGGAAGGTTCCCTCAGGAAATTGCACTTCCAGCAGCAGCAAACACCATGTTGCAAATAGAATAAGAGTAAAAACAAGTTTAAATGTGCAAAAGTACAAAATGCAAAATGCAAAAATGCGGTGGATACATAATGGGCCGTGCATCCAGAATTGTGAAGAAGAGATTCGAGACAATTCCAGGACCAAAGTTGCAGGTCAACAACATCCAATTCCTAAATGTTCCCCATCTGGGATTGATGCATTTGATCCGTATTCCTGTACGCTGATTGGTCCCTACCATGGCAACGCTGAGTGTACGGTCATTGGTTCATGTCGCCAGGAGGGAAAATAGACTCCGCCCACTTAATGAAGGTGAAGGAAAGGAAGGGAATCAATTGAGAGTGTAATTAGGTCACCTTGACAACCCTTAACATTATTAGAAGAAAATTACAGATTTCTGCTGCCCTTCACTTTAAAGGTGACATGTTACACCACCAGGTGTGAGTGTGATTAGCCGTTACAAGCCATTTTGAAAATCTGCCTCTTCTGACATCACAAGTGGGCGTGTCCACCTAGATCTCTCTCACCCCTGGTGGTATAATGTGTCCTCTTTAAGTTGAACTCCTATCTCTTATCCTGCATCTCTAGAGATGGAGCCGTTGTGTGCTTCGTTTTGTGGTTCTGTTGGTTGGCCCTCTAACCGTCTAACTGGGTCCCCCCCGTCCCCCCACCACAGTGGGACTGCTGCGGGGCCTTTGGTCCGGACGACTGGAACCTCAACATCTACTTCAACTGCACCGACGCCAACCCCAGCCGCGAGAAGTGCGGCGTTCCCTTCTCCTGCTGCACTAAAGACCCAGCGGTACGCACGCACGCACACACACACACACACACAGGTCTGCGAGCACCGATCTAAACAAATGAAGGGGTTCTGGACAATCTGAATTCTTTGATGGTAGTATAAATATCTTGAACCTCAGCAATTATGACATTGTTTTTTTTGTACGGGGCTGATGCAATGTCATTGCCTGACCTCACCAGACCGCAGCGCAAATGCATATTATTCTGAAACCCCTCAGTTAATTGTCGTTTTCCAAGGGATGTTATTACTGGTACCGGCCAAAAAAATTACGCAATTGGATAGACCTTCGGCCAAGCGAGAAAATGAAATGCTTTTGAGCCATCTCGGTCATGTATAAAAATGCCTTAACGGCCCTCCCATAGGGCACTCCCATAGAGTCATCATATCATCATATCATGTTAGATAAACTGTTGCCATGGTAACCCTTTATAATGTGTTCAGTCAGTCAAGTCCTTTGAAAACCTTTAGTTAGGGATTAACTCATCGATAAAACGTTCATTTGTAGATGATTTGTAAGTGCTACGTCAAAGGCCCCATATCATACAACCGGGTGGGATGAAGTAGATTAGCCGTTACACGCCATGTCAAAATTGACCCTCTGGTGACATCACAAACGGGAGAATCCACCTAGATGTATAACGGACAGGTCAGCCTGCCAGTTGGTACAGTCCGCTGGAGCAGGTAGGCTGATCCATCCTTGAATTTATTTATATCCATGTTTTTTTAATGATCGGGTCATCATTAACTCAAAGCTTATAAATGACTTATGATTGAACCTTGTTTGAAAAGGTTACCGTGGTGATTGGCCGGACCAATGCCAGCTCTGAACGGGGGGGGAGCAGAGCCATATGCCGGGGCAAATTAATCATGAGCTCGCAGATTTCTCTGGTTCCCTGGCCAGCAATATCCTATCCATTAAGTTAAACTCACGACGCAATATCTGGCAATTATCATGGCAGACACCATTTATTGTTATACAATCTATGAATTTACTTTGTTTTTACCATTACATAACATCACTGCGGTTGACACAATGTAATTGCTAATGATATACCACTGGGACGAACGCACGCATGTGAGAACTAACACGTCGTGGTGATGGTAATGTATTCTAAATGGACGCGTCGCTCTCACTTGGTTGAGTAAATGCTGTTTTTCCTCTTCCCATCTCTAGGAGGATGTGATAAATACACAGTGTGGTTATGACATACGAGCCAAACCGGTAAGTGTTCCCTCTCTCTCTCTCATGGACTCATGCGTCGTTATGCATCATTTACAGACGAGCGCACACAACATTTTAAACATCTGGTACCCACTGTTGTGGAAAACGGTTAGACTCGACCAGGAAATGTTTCCCCACACACACACACACACACATGGGCCCTTTCTTCTTATATGAAGAAATAGTGCAAAAAGCAAGGATTGAGTTCAAGCAATATTGTAAAGCCGACACATAACTCTTAGGTTTAAAGTAGGGCTCTAGTTTAAAGTAGGCCATTGGTTACGTGTTACAATGGGAGTCCTATATCCTTGTGTGCAGAAAACAGAACAGGTCATTGTAGATCAAAACATGGGCGGGGGCCACACTTGACATCGCTAAGGAGGAGGGCATTGGCGTTCTTGCATTCCACTGCCTTCAAGTGAGGAAGGGGAAATTAATCAGCGATGGGTAAACACCGGCCCTTCCTCTCGTCCCAGATTTTTCTCTGGTTCATCATAACAGCCTCCTCCGCACAGGAAACCTTCACGCGTAGCCCTCTGAATTCCCCTACGCGGCCACTCTGCACACTAGGCAATGCCGTGTGTGTAAATGCTTTAAGAGGTGTGCCTGTTTTTGAATTTGTTTGTGCCTTAGTTTGTACATCGCACCTTTGTGTGTGTGTGTGTGTGTGTGTGTGTGTGTGTGTGTGTGTGTGTGTGTGTGTGTGTGTGTGTGTGTGTGTGTGTGTGTGTGTGTGTGTGTGTGTGTGTGTGTAGTTTTGCATTTGTATTCCTATTAGTATTCGTGTATTCTCGTACGCTTTGCAAAGTCCTTCCTTTGCTGCGGCTGACACCGGGATTTCCCGTCAGCTGTTGCTATTTGAAGTGTTGTTGTTTCTCTTATCTCACTGCGATATGGGGGGGGGGGGAGGGGGGGAGCAGTGGCGGATGACGATGAGGATGATCATCTTTTTGCCTGCAGGACGCCGAGCAGAAGGACTACATCAACGTGAAGGGCTGCGTGCCGCAGTTTGAGAAGTGGCTGCAGGATAACCTCACCCTGGTGGCGGGCATCTTCATCGGCGTGGCCCTGCTACAGGTGTGCGCAGCACCAGAGGGATTAGTCGTTAGGATACCTGGGTCGTGTCCTAGAGTTGATCTGTTGTTTGTCTTTTGTGCGTTTGTCGACAATGCCTGAAATGGAAAATACACGCAACTCACGGCTGAGTTACTTTTACCCGGCGACGATCGCTCATGAGGAATCAACGCAAAATGCGGCCTGTAGTATTATTTATATTTAGGACTTAGGAGACGGATCAACGTTTTTTTTTTTGTTTTTGTTTTTTTCTTCTAAATGTTTTACTTATCTCTGCAGTTTTTTGGGGGGCTTTGGTTTCATTTTGAGTGAACATGGACCGGGTTAAAATGTGTTGCCCGTGTGAAAGCATGAATCTCCATTTTGAATAAACAGCACATGGTGGAGGCCGGCCAACTCACCTCTTTTCTCTCGCCATTCCACAGATTTTTGGCATTTGTTTGGCACAGAACCTAGTGAGTGACATTGAAGCTGTGCGGGCCAGTTGGTGAGTACAAAATAACAATACAAATATGTCATAATAGTTTTAAGATACAGTACATTTCCCCCACAACACCCCATTCACAGCAATCCAGCCTGGTGGCTCACACACACGTCGTTTGTCGACGTAAAGTTCCCCGTATCATTAAGTGTCCATTTCACAATTGAATCGTGGAGGCTGCAATTGAGTTGAGGCTTGGCCATACTATGAGTGTACGCAGAAAGCCGCAGATGTGTACTAGTCGCGCCAAAGCCGCGCGGCTCTGTTCATACTGCCCTTGAGGCTCTGCTACAGTCTGGCGTCCGCCCCCCCCTCCCCTTATGAGTGTTTGGCGATCCTAACTCCATTGCAGTTGGTTGCGGTTATGCACATACATTGTTGGCCAAACGGCATAAAGAAATCAAGAAGAAGAAGGGGCGTGTTAGGGGAGAAAATGACCATTTTCAAGTTGAGGTTGTAGTTTGTGGGATTCCTCACCAGGACCTCCGACGCCATTTGGATGTTTTTTGTGTTGTTTCATGGCTGAATAAAATGAACGGAGGTCAAGGCGGAACTCCTCACTCAAGAGTCTCGCTATAAAAAAGAGGAATCTCAAACAGGTGCGGGTCTAACAGCCCTATCAAGGTGCAGGAGGGCTGTGGAAAACGCTAGGAGTTTAGACTCTATAGTAGCGACCACGGCGCTAAACAACAACACACTGTAGTTAACCAGCCGCAGCTAGCTTTTATTCCCCCTTTTTATAAGATGTAATGAGACAATGTTGATCTGTAAACATAAGTGAGACAAGGACATTGATAAGTTATTCATTGTTAAAAGGGGAGAAAAGTTACATACAGGCAGAAATACTTGTGTTTCTACTTCTGAGTGTCGCATTTCAAATTCAACAACGTTTCTCAGTATCACAGCAAAAACGCAACACGTAAAAAGCGTCAAAGCAAGTCGTCTGCCGATATCTCCCCATAAAAACATCCTAATACATCCTAAGCGCTAATGCCAGAAGCATCTCCCATCGCCATTGTCATTTTCACCTCAATGTGCCTCATGGTCGTCCTCCTCCACCCATTCTCTCTCAGGGTGCCCCCCCATCCCATCATCACATGCCGGCCCCCACCCCATGCGGGCAAGAGCGCGAAGGCTTACTACCACGCATGAGCGAGGGGGACACACACACACACACACACACACGCGCGGGCATGTGTGTTTTGTGGCCGGTGGGTGAAAAAAAGGAAAAAAAATAACATGATTATGCGTTTCCTGGTAGATTACTTTGTGTGTGTTTGGTGTTGTGTCGTGGTGACCTAGCGTTGTGTCGTGCCGTGGTTTAGGCGTCAGGTGTGTGTGGGTGTGCGTAGGCAGCACCTAGCCATAGCGTTAGCGGCGGTCATTCAGATATGAAAAGAAGGAAGGAAAAAAAGGTCTATAGATGTAATCTGCACGCACTGAGGCTTCCTCCGCTTCCTCCTTCCTGGACACAGCAATATTCGTTGACGTTGTCTTATATATATACACCGGGAAGTGCACTACATTTAATTGTGTATTGGATTTGGCTCCAATGAATAATCAGCGGCCAGGGAAATGTGTTTCATGAAAGTGCCCATCACACCACATAGACGATTACCGTAATGTCTTCAGACAACTTGCACCTTTAAAAGGGTGCATTCTCGGACTATTACTTAGCAGTCACGTTTCTTCTTGCATATTTAATATTTGTAGTAGTGCCTATAGCCTGGGAACCAGACTTCTGCCAACTCCTTTTTTATCTGATGTGGGAGTCCTGTTCAGGCAGATTTCCTGCAATCACAACCCTTTATCTCAAATGGGCTGGGTTTGATACGAGGAGTGCCCCCTGAGGCAATTTTGTAAACAGCAAAGATGGCTGACACAGATGTGGTGCGGTCTGTTGAATCCGCTATCGCGACAGTATTAAATGAGCTGGATGGTATTTTTGATTGTTAAAGAAGGCCAAAGCGCTGTGCCTGAAGCATAAGTTAAAAAGAAAGATGTGTTTGCTGTACTTTCGACAGGATTTGGCAAAAGTTTAATTCGCCAACCGTCACACATCGCACACAGTTTTTTTTTCATGCACTTTCAAAATGGTCGGGCAATGTCAGGTTTCCGCAACAATGGCCTGCTTTCTGGAGCAATTGTTTTTCCATGTTGATGAACCATCGTTCTGATTGGCTGTTGTATTGTAGGGTGGGGAAAAGACAGAAATAAGCAATCAGGGGGGATGCTGTCAACATAGGAGGAGGCATCCGTGACGATTAGAAAACAACCAATCGATTAGAAAACAACCAATGAACTGATCATAAATACCTGATCTGACCCGACAGAAAACCTTTTACAACACTTTCCCTTCCAGCTTCTAGTTTGGGCAGTTTTTCCCACAATGAGAATGTCCCTTCTCGCTTTCCTTTCTCATTTATACTTTTTAATTAGACAACTGTGGTTTCCTGGTTCACCGTTACCCAATTTCTCTCACTTTCTCTTTAACTCTCTCTGTGTGTGGTAGTAAATATACATGTTTGCATTTGTTCTAATGATTAACCCTACCCTGGTGTTAGTTCCTTCTAGCTCTATAGAGTGTTAGCTATATGTGTTAACTGCTTTTCTCTTCATCAATAAACCCGGTGGTTTCCTCCTCTTTCTCTCCTCCGCAGCTTTTTTACCTAACACTGACGCCGTTCTTACAGTCCTACAGGTACCTTCTAAATCTAATCCATTTAATTATCCTTTTAAATAGCATTTTAAAAAAATATTAAAGTGGCAGTGTGTACGATTTAGTGGCACCTAGTGGTGTGGTTGCAGATTGCCGCCTCACCGTGGAAAAGGACCCGATCCCTATGTAAGATATAAAAGGGATCCTTCTAAAGTAACAAACGCAAGATTTAAGGAATTACGAATCAAAACAAACTCGTGAATATTATATCCCATTTCAGCCGAGTCCGTTCTACTGGATGCCACAAAATGTTACACATCTCACCTTAACATAGTATGGTTTCACTAAACATTTTAAACACACTCCTGAGCTGGGGGAGTCATTCGAAATGGGCGATTGATTTCTGATTGATCGATGTCTGATCAGCTCCCTTCGTTGAAGAGACTTCTACTATGCCTACTTATGCCCAAACGCGGGGAAAAGTTGTGTTTTCACAAGTTGTATATCAACATTTGGTATTCGATCTCTACTGTGAGGATGATCACCAATAACATGATTCAAGCTGGTATTGATCGATCTGATTTCCGATATCTTTATTGGAAGCCATGCGTCAATAAAGCCAGCCGTACTTTGATATGCACTTATGTCTTCTTTTTTTCCCCCTATCTTTAGGACGTTGCAGCTTGCATCTCTGAACATGGCGAGGAATCGAAGGCTTGACTATTTGGAAAGGAGTATTTACCAATCACCTTCACCATTTGTTCTCTAAGAAACCAGCACCTTTAGTAACGCACTCGAAATACTGAACAATAGGTTATGTTGGGAGTTGAAGAGAATGGCTTTAGATGCACTTAACGTTCATTATGTCATCCTAGCTCCAATTCTCGATTACCAGTGTTGAAGTTTTGATACATTTTTGAAAAACAATAGCATTGTATTTTTTAAAAACCTGTGGTAACGAAAACTACCGAACGTCGTGAACGTCATCCGTCTAGATCCGACGCTCGAGCGAAAAACGTAGAATATTTTTCTTTTTTTTGTCTTAGCCGAGAAAAAAGCAAACGGACGAAGGACGTAGCTTTGCTCCACATTCAGTGCTTGCCTCACCGTCCATTCCACTATTAGTCTTTGACTGTTGCACTAGCCGACGGAGTTCGGAAAAAAAGAGGGACCTTCTTTGCGTCATTTTGTTCGCCAGTCATTTTGTTTGCAAAAAAAAAAAACAATTTCAAAAGAGGAGATTTTTGAGTTATGGTTTTAATTTATTCTTCACTGTAAAAAAAAAAGACGAAAAAAAACCCCTCAACAGTCAACATGTTTTGTATAAATCCGGGGGGTGAAAGACCAAACAACCGCTACACGTAATATTTAGGTCAAGGACCAGTGATTTCACATGCCGTGTTGTAAAGAGAAGACGGTCGCCCCACACATCACCTAGAACACTTTTGAACATTTCCGAAACCGTTTTAAGACACGGAAGAAGAGCCGGTGAGGGCATCGGTTTGAACAAGCGTGACGCTTTGTGCGTGTGTTTTTTTTGTTTTCTTCGTGGGGGATTCGGTCTTGACTGTGGTGAAAACTTTTTCGTTTTTTTGTCGGTGATTTTCTTCAGCCCGTTTCTTTTGTTCATTTTCATTGTTCCCGCTTTATATTTGAACATACAATGTGATGGTGCATAGCCCGCGTGAGATTTTATTTGACATTTTAAAGTTTAATTTGATGTTTTTATAACTGTGTGGTGGTGCACAATGAGAGAGAAAGAGATTGAGCGAGAGAGAGAGAAGGGAGAGAGAAAGCCGCCCAGATTGTGTCCAGCCGTGAAGTCATGGCTGGTTGGGTTGGTGACTGCTACAGAACGTATATTGATGTCTATTAATGGACCCCAGTGCAGTTCCGGATCGTTTAGACCCCCTATATTGTCGTCTTGGTAACACGTGAATACTTCTGAATGATCTCACTTGTGTTTCGTAGCCCCCCCCCCCCCACTGACCACGTTGAATTTACATTACTAAAGGACCCACACACGCAAACACACACAGAGACCCACACACAACAGACAGACATACACACACACACTCACTCACTCACAGCGTTTTAATACAACTACCTCCTCTCCATCACATGATCATTTCTTGTAAAAAAAAATAAAAAAGTTAACTGGATGAACTTTGAATAGTTAATATTCATTAATAAAGGTGACAACAAAATGTTTGCTTTTTCCCCCTTTCTTGAGTTATTCTTACGTGGAGCCTCAAATATATAGTTTACGAAACGGTAAAATGTCAAAAAGATTCAAATGTTTAATGAATGACATATCTATATAGATATAGATCTATATAGATACATAGATATGAATACATAGCAGGTTCCAAGTCATAATAATCTAAATCAAACAAAGACACTAATCAAATACACCATGATCACCAGCAATCATCTTTTAATTATCTATGCTTAGTTTACAGTCCTCCAAATGTACATCTCGTGACATTTACAACAAACACTTACGTCTACACAACTCAACGCGTTTTACTGTGGAGACCCCTCCTTCGTCGGTACGTGTATTCAGAAGGGTACAAATGGGATCGTTTAACCGTTGGTTCGGACAAAAAGAAGGATTTCAAGAAACAAAAAGACACCCAGCCTGTTCAGTAGAGCGTCCCTTGGGGGGTGGGGTCCCCCATAAGGGCCGGCCTACGCTGCTGTAAACATCCCAACGTCGCCAGAGACGCCCCCCCCCCCCCATGCGCCTCTCCGCAATGGAACGAACCATTCGTTGCGCACGAACGATAGAGACCGACGTGCTGTGGGGGCCCCTGAGAACTGAGGACCCGGACACCGAATGTGTTCCCTCCGCGACGCTACGTCCAGGCGCAGTCGTCTGTATAGCGGTTAACGGTTTCCGATCGTTTTTTCCGAAATCAGCCGCCCCCATTTTTGAACCAATGAGGGGCAGCGATGCTGTAACGTGGAAAAAATGACGAGGACCTATGATTCAGCCTGTGTTTGGTTATCGTGTGTCTGGTTATTCTTCATGATCCCCTGGGTTCCCCTGACGTCGCCGGCTCTTCACCGCCCACCCCGAGTAGTAAACAACATGCACACAAACCATGCACACGCACAGAGGACTGGGAGTGTTGGCTGCTGCGGCCGCACGCGCTTTTTCGGGAAACGCATTCGAACGTTACATGGTTGGCTTTCTGAGCCAGAGGGCCGGAATGGTCGGAGCCCGCCTACCCGTCCTCATCCGCAGATGAGCAAAAAACGGGGGGAGTGTGTGTTTGTATGTGTGCGTGTGTGTGTGCATGTGTGTGTGTTGGGTGAGGCGAAGGGGTTGAACTGTCCTAAGCAACATTGGAATCAAAGATCTGGGTTTCAAAAGATGAATTCTTCAGCCCAATGGGAATCGCAACTAAAAAATAAAAATAGTAAAAAAAAAGATTAAAAAAAATCATAAATTAACATTTTTTAAAAAGAGGTTTTCACCGCTAGACTAGAAAAGTTTGCGTGGCGGGCTGTTGGGCTCCACTGTGGACCAATAAGACGAGGCCAACGGAACTAATGACATGCTCGTCTTTCGCTAGTCGTCGGCGGATGGCTAAAAGCGACACGGACACATGACCGGGTAAACATCGTGAACTGCTAGCTTTACGTAGGGACAAAAAAAAACAACAGCAAAAAAAAACATTTGTTTATATATATATATATAATATCGTTATTTTTTTCGCACGCCACGGTTGTTTTTGTTTTTGTTCTTTTTTTTGTCGCTTTTTTTTCTTAAACGGGCTAACACGGCTATAGTGGTCGCTGGCGTCACAGCTATGGTCGTAAAAGAGTTGGCGTTTTCTCGTAAATCTATTGCGTTGGAGGGAGGGGGGGTTTACACACCGCCATGATGGTGCGGTGGGAGACTGGGGGCGGTCATGCATGGAGTGGGTTGGGGGGGGGAGGCGAGACGTGATGAGACAGAGTGTCGGGCGTTGTCTGGGGTTACAGCTCAGGAATGGAAGAGGGGAGGGGCAGAGCAACCGTCCGGGGGGGAGGGGGGTCAGCTTGGGAAGGGGGGCTGGCAGTTCACGGGGGGGGGGGGGGGGGGGGGGGTGACATAACCTTGGCACATGACGATGAGTCATAGTATTTCTTTTTTTTAGGGTGGGAGTGTGTGTGTTTGGGGGGGTGCGTGGTTTATGGGGTATCATGGGATGGGATGGCTAGACGGGCGTTGGGGTGGGGGGTCGTCAGGGAGGGGGAGGGGGAGGGGGCGAGTTAGCTCTGCGAGGTGAGCCGCTGCTCGGTGAGCGAGGCCTGGTGGGACACCGTCTTGTTGTCGTGGGCGCGCAGCTTGGCCACCACGTCCATGAAGGCCAGGCCCCGCACCTCCCTGTGGAGAGGCTCTGGGGGAACACAAGGAGGGGGAGGGGGGCGGGTCAGACCTGGGAGTCAGCGATATATTGGTTCACTTTCTTATGACTTATTGTCAGTCGCTTTGGATAAAGGTGTCTGCCGAACGCCCTAAATGTAAAATTGAGTCACTGAATATTTCAGAGCTCGTACTTTTTTTTTTTTTTTTTTTTTTTTTAATCGTTCCAAAAAGGACAATTAAGATCAGAATAATGAAATACGGAAACAATTTTTTTTGGGGGGTTGCATAAGGCGAAAAAATGTGCAGTGCTTGGAGCTTAGTCGTTCACACTTGAGCAACATTACGTCTTTAAATAGCTTAACCAACTTAGTAGTGGTTGGTCAGTTACCATAAATGTACAGCTCAAATTGTACCTTGTAGGCCAAACCAAGAAACAACAATTATAACAAAATAAGATAATAATTAAATTGAGCAAAAAATACTGGTGTGGTAGCAGTCTTCATGTGGAAGACGTATCTGCTGTATGTGTGAGTCATTATGTTTTAAATCTAGTACTGTACTGTTACACCCTGGCTTTACAGTAACTTACTTTACAGTAAGGGTACATTAATTAACCATTAGTTATTGCAGTAATAAACATTCATTAACAGTTAACTAACGTAGTAATCATTTACTGAAAAGTGTTCATGCTTACTTTCATGTTTCATGTCAACTAAGGTATTACTTTGTATAATAATACTTTGTATTATTACATTATGATTATGCTACATAATATGCTAATGCTACACATAATCCTAAATACCGCCTTAACTAACGTTAATTCATGTCTAATTAATGTACCCTTATCATAAAGTGTGACTGTACTGACTTGTGTATTAAAGTTGTATTATATATGTATATTTATATGGTACAGTACAGTGGTAGTACAGTATTAAGGGCTGATTATGGTTCCACGCCGACACAACGCAAGGGGGTTTACGGACCCCTTATGTCCTTGCGGTCCCTCCTTGCGTCGACCGCAAGGGCCTGACGTGCGCCTCCAAAAAAATGATAACCTTGTGTCGAGGCGACGCAGCAGCAAGGGCTGTGAATGGTCCGCTCACTAAAACCCGACGCAGAACCAAAAGAGGTTCGGGACTGCGTCCAAGCGTCTGCGTGGTCCTCGCGGTGCGTCGACGGGGGGCCGTAATCAGCCCTTTGGTGTCCGGTGGGTTAGGGCGAGTGTCTGGACTCACCTGAGCCCATGACGGCACAGACCAGGATCATGGAGTTGTACTTGATCTCCGGGGCGCTCCGCTCGTCCGCCAGCAGCCGGTGGAGCATGGACACCAGGCTGGAGCCCTCGAAGTCCTTCTCCGCCGCCACTGGGGACCCAGGGGACCACAGGGCTGTCAGTGTACACGCAGGGGCCTCGCTATACTGTACACTGTACACACGAGGCTGAGCGGTCATTCCGTCAGGTGACACACTGGGACTCGGCTGGGTCTGATTGGAGATTTTTTAACCTAGTTCAAAGTTTTGTTATCGTTTTGATTAATATAGACAGATCGAACGGAGCACAATCATTCGTATTGGCTCAGTACTGTACTAAAGTGGCCCTTATCACAGATGCTGGCTGCTTTTACTGGCTTTGAGAAGCTCTGACTGTCTATCAGAGACCTATCATACCGTCCTAAACGAGTGTGCACTGCAGGGCTTAAAAGGTATTCAAATGAGTTGGAATTACAATACAAACAAAACTGTTTACTGGACTTCTGCTAAATAGTGTAACTATTAAGATTTAACGTTTTATTATTACTCAGATTTTTGTTATTTCACTTTTGTTTTCATTGTATTTATTTATTACATTTTTGGTATTGCACAAGCTTTCTCTCTTGTATTATGTGTGTGGGTTAGGGGGTTTAAAGGGGAAAATTATGAACTGCTACTTCTGTATTCTTCATCTGCAACTACAACACCAACAAAACAGAAACTGGTGATGAAGAAACATCACGCCTCCTACCCAGATCCAGGGCCGCGATCAGACCCAGGGCCACCAGCGCCTCGTTCTGCATGATCATGTGCTCACTGGTCGCCATGGTGACCAAGTGCTTGACTCCTCCCCCTTCAATGACCACCTTGACGACGGCCTGAAACGGAACAGAGCCAGACTTTTGAGACGTGGATGCAGACCTCTGTGAGAGAGCGACTGGGAGGAACCCCCAGAGCGGACATGATACTCACGAGTGGGACGTGGGAATGCCAGCCATTCCCAGCTCCTTTTTCCCCCCACACTTTGTAACAGTTGGTTCGCTAAGCAAACACGTACTGACTCACGAGTTTGACTCATCTACTCCTGCCTTGCGTACCAATTTAGATTAAGGGTAGGCTCCTTCAAAACCGCCCAAATGATAAAGTGCACGACACCAAACGCATTGGCACTGCACATTTGCTCAACATGACGACGATTTCATCCGCCTGCTGTACAATTATTTAGCTAAATCTATATAATTAAATGCTTATCAATGCTGGTCTGACCGTGGCCATAAGGACCGGACCGGACCGGACCGGACCAGACCGGACCAGACCGGACCAGACCGGACAAGACCGGACCAGACCGGACAAGACCGGACCAGACCGGACCCTACCTTGGACTTGCTGTGCCGGATGAGGGCGGAGAGCAGGCGGTTGGACTCCCCCATGACCCCTGCGTGGTCCTTGGCCTCGCACCACTCCACCAGGCGCTCCAGCAGCTTGTCGTTGGTTCCCAGCTGCTCCGCGGCCTCGGCTGAACGCGGCGGCGACAACAAACGAGAAAACAGTCGGCTCACCTGGTCCCCAAAGAGCCCCAGTTCAAAGCACATGGACGCTGGACGCTTTTATATGGTGAAGCCAACCCTAAAACAACTGGGTTTAGATGAGAAGTGTTTACGTCGTGGGTTAGATTAGATAACTTTATAGATACCCGGGGGTAGATTTGGTGTACAGTTAAGTGAGCTGGCTTTCTCCACACATGAGGGACAAGACATTTAAGACAGACAATTGTCTAGCAGTAGTGCTGTGGATTGACCCTGGTCCGAATCTTGATTTAAATAAGATGTAAATACGGCCTCAAATTGCACCTCCCATGGGTGAAGCGCATCAAAGATGCGCTTCAACCATGGGAGGTGCAATTTGAGGCCATATTTAAATCTCATCATGTGGTTTGTCAGTAGTCTGTGATCAAACCATCTTGCGATCTTTACTTTGGGTTTAATATAAACACAATCATCCCAGTGAGTCTATTTGTTTCCCCGGCTGGCAGCGTTGGAGCTACGGCTTCACAAAACAAAAGATGTCCGTCCTACCTTGCGTGTCGATGAGCATGCGTAACG
The DNA here is from genome assembly GCF_949987615.1 of Pollachius pollachius. Classification (NCBI taxonomy): domain Eukaryota; kingdom Metazoa; phylum Chordata; class Actinopteri; order Gadiformes; family Gadidae; genus Pollachius; species Pollachius pollachius. The sequence continues at coordinate 12,055,202 of NC_136953.1, forward strand.
TCCCGAGCAGCTTGAACTGCACCGGGGGCATCTCCGACTGCAGGAACTTCAGGACCACGTCCGCCACGCCGGCCGACAGCATCTTGGCCTTGTTCACCACTGGAGAGGGGAGAAGACGCAGCGGTTCACCATTGTACTGTAAGGAGGATAACTCTGGCTTTTGTTCACAGACAGGAGGAGTCTGGACTGAAAAACGGAAACCATGAAGTTGAATACCCCCCTTGGGATCAATAACGTATTATACGTTTATTTTCCGTTTTTGTCCCTCTGCCAGAGTCTTGCTATAACGAACCCGATGGAAACGAGAACGACAGGGTAATAGGGTAGTTAAGAGGATGGTATATAGGATTGAGGGTTCCTCTCAGCAAGGTCAAGTTAATCGCAAAAGAGTGGGTCAAAGCCTTTGCATCTAACTTAACTCAACTTATTCAGCTTCACCTGAGCCGTCTTAGTTTTTGGTCAGAACCGTGGCTCTGACCAAAAACTAAGACCGCTCAGAATAAGTTCAAAGGTCGGGTTGAATGAGTTGATCTTTGCTCGGTCTCTCTTGAACACGAGACTCTCCCTGGTTCGGTAAAGGTTAAACACGATGGCGGCTGGTCTGGTCAGCTGACTTGGTGACCGGGCGGCGGCGGCGGACTGACCGGGGATGGCGAGGTTGCGCAGGGCGCTGAGCGCGGCGTGCTGCACGGTGACGTTGCCCTCGTCCACGTGGCGCCGGAGCAGCTCCAGAAGCTGCTGCACGATGCCCGTGTCCACCATGTGAATGCAGTTACCGTCTGAGGGGGGGACACACAGGTAAGGAAGGAGACACGCAGGTAAGGAAGGACACACGCAGGTAAGGAAGGACACACGCAGGTAAGGAAGGACACACGCAGGTAAGGAAGGACACACGCAGGTAAGGAAGGACACACGCAGGTAAGGAAGGACACACACAGGTAAGGAATGACACACACAGATAAACACCAATAAGGAGGGACACACACACACGTGCTCATACAAATGTGTACACACACACACACACACACACACACACACACACACACGTGTGCTTACAACTTATTCAATTACATTCACACCAAAAACTAAAAACTAACTCTCTTGCAACCGGCTATTCAACCATATCACTAACTAATTATCCATCCAAACTTCTAACTCTCCAACTCACTGCCTCGCGACGGAGGCCAGAAATGTGAGAGTGCCGCCATACCGTTGCGGGCAAAGTTGGCAATGGCGAGGGCGCCGGCCAGCTGCAGCTGGTGGTTGTTGGAGGGGATCCAGGACAGAACCCTCTGGAACACGCTGCCCTTGCCCCCCTCAAACAGCTTCTGCATGGACTCGTCTGCACGCAGGGGTGGGTAGTGGGGCGGAGGTTAGTCACCGGGGCTACCGCTACATCATGCTATCAAACGCTAGCGCCGTTATGTTTCATACATTATATACGTTAAAAAGGTTTTAAATATGCTGCCCCCTCTGCTTGGAACACCCTCCAGGAAGGCTTAAAATGGTTAGAATGTATTTGATTTGATGCCTTTGGCGCATTACTAAAGGACCTAGAATGTGGTGGCCTTGGAAATTGTTCCGGTGTCTAATTCATTCACTATGAAATCCAAAGGAATTTTGTGTTTTTGTTTGTACGAAACTAAATGTGTTTGTTTGTTTTGTTAGGTCCTCTTGGCCAGGTCTCTCTTAGAAAAGCGATTTTAAATCTCAATTACAGTTTTACCTGTTTAAACAAAGGTTTAACAGAAGAAAATAAAACAAATAAAAAACGTTCAATACTTTTTTCACAGAGGTGTCACTCGTCACACAAATTACAGGTCTGGTTCTTTAACGTCCCAGGGCACAGGAAGTAGACTCCTCTTCACTAGTTTAGTCCACTAAACGTGTCCTGGTACGTTCAAGTAGTAGAGCCATAGTTACTGTTATGAGCCAGACCTGTGTTCCTCCTGTGAGACTGGTTTATTCCGGTGGCAGTTTGTAGTTTGTTGTTATTCAGCGGTTGATCTAAAGCGATAGGGGCGCGAGTATTTTTGGCTGCAACTGTTTATACGTGCAGAGTGTTTCACACAGAATGGACTAAAATAAACAACGATGGGATCATGTTGAAGAAACATTAATCATCATTTCCTGCAATCTTTCTTTGTAAGGGTTGATGGAGTCGTCTGGATTGGAGCCGCTGTATGTATATATAGAACGTCATTTTGAGGCCCCATTTGTCTCTCTCGCCGTGAAATATTCATGAAAGAAGGATGAATTATTCACCATTGGTACCTGTGGTTGTGCTAGCCACAGGGAAGCTGCACTACACAGTACTGAGTTTAACTCTAAGGATTAGTGTCAATAATAGTGAATAAGTGACTCGTGGTCAATAGCCAAGCACTAAACCTTTATATTTGAGGCATACGGCCTTCTTACTCTTTATGGCATGGCTTTAGACTCATAAGCACTATTCGAAGTTTGACTCCATATATTACAAATTATGGCTAAAGTCATGAGGCATCAGTAGAAGTCGAAGTGTGACTCCAAAGTACAAATGAAGTTTAAATGAAACAGTTATGTTAAAGGTGACATGTTATACCACCAGGCGGACACGCCCACTTGTGATGAGGCAGATATCCAAAACAGCTTGTAACGGCTAATCACACTCACACCTGGTGTTATCATATGTCACCTTTAAAAAAAACAAAGAGAAGTGCTTCAAACGTTTAATAAGAGCCCTCCTCCTCCGTGGGCTGGCGGTCGTCACGGTTACCTCCCAGAAGCAGCAGCACCATCAGGTCGGAGGCCGTCTTCAGCTGGGCCACGTCCTCCTCCCGGTCCCCGTCCACCGTCTGGCCCACCACCTCCAGCAGACACTCCACCATGCCCGCCTCCACCAGCTGCAGCTTGATCACATCTGGGTGGAGGAGGAGGGAGGAGAAGGAAGGCGAGTGAGTCATGCACACGCGACAAATGGGTTGGATATATGCACAAAGATAGTCGTTCATTCTCAATGGATTTTAATAAATTGGATTATGGGGTCGGCTTCGCTCAGGAGGTAAAGCAGGTTGGCTTGTGACCGGAAGGTTGCTGGTTTGAACCCCAGCTCCTCACAGCCTAGCGTCGATGTGTCCCCGAGCAAGACACCTCACCCTGACTGCTTCTGACGAGCTGGCTGTCGCCTTGAAAGGTTGACTCTGCCCTCAGTGTTTGAATATGTGTATTAACTGTTGCCCAAAGTAAACCCAAAGTAAAGATCGCAAGTCACTTTGGATAAAAGCGTCTGCTAATGCCCTTCATGTAAAGGACTACGCATGTTGTCCCTTGGATCGTAATGAGATTAAGATTCATACAATCAAAAGGTCTTGTTAAGTCATTCGACACGACCAACTTTGCCGAAAGATTAATTAAAAAGTGTGTAAAACCATAAAAAGGGCTACAGTTATCGAGATTCGCCCTTCGTCCAATTCTTCAGACGGTCAATGGAGCAAGGTCATGGGAACATTAGGACTTAAAGATAAAGACAGCTGGGAGGGGAAGACACACACACACACACAGACAGAGAGACAGAGACAGAGACACAGAGAGAGAGAGAGAGAGAGAGAGAGAGAGAGAGAAGAGTTAAGTAGGACGTTGTCTTGGAGACGGTCAGAGTGGGAGAACTCAGTGTTCCTGGAATTGTGAGTCCCCCCCCCCCTTCCTTCTCAACGTACACACACACACACACACACACACACACACACACACACACCTCTCCAAACACACGAAAATCCCAGCTGAACAAAGCAGCACTCGGGAGAGGGCATGACTCACACACAGACACCCCCCCCCCCCACCCTCGGGGGAAGGGATCATCTTTTGCTGCGCCCATCTAGCCGCTCTCATTGGCCGCTGGGATCCTTCTGGTCATGATTCATAGGTTGATGACTCAGCGTGCAATTAGCTACCGCTACGCCGGCCCCAGCAGAGGCACTTCAGGGAAAACGGAGACAGACATACGGCCGGACGGACGGACGGTCCTACCGTTCTCCGCCAGCGGCGCCAGGACCTCGAACACCATCTCCCTCTTCTCGTGCTCGGTCTGCTTCTGGAACAGCCGCACCAGCTCCTCGGCGATGTTGGTCGACGCAAACTGCTCCTTGCTGGACTCTGTAACGGCGGCGGAATGAAGCCCAGCGTCAAAATCAGGACAAAAGCCTTGCAGTCTTTTGTCGTTTCTCCCATTATTAACCATGCAGACACACCCCAGTCGTCCTGCACGCAAAACCCTGGCGACCGCTTTAGTTTCAGTCCACCATCTTGGGGCCATAGTCATTTGTTATCACAAGTTGTAGTGACTTGGTGTATTGGTGACTAAGTCGTATGAGGTAGTGACTCAGTGTAGTCATTACTCAGTGTCTGTGACAGCACGGTTAGTTACGTTGCTGATGAAGGCGCCGTTTATGGAACGGCGATGTTAACGTTATAAAAGACGTTCAAACCCACGTTGGTGTGTTTGTCGGAGCAGCTGAGAACTGCACAGGTTCTTCCCAGACTCCTTAATGTTTGTTCAAAGAAACGGTACAAAGTAATAAAAGGTAAGAAAAATGTGAATTGCTGAAGGACAAGCTTGCTTTGAAACATGAGCGTATCGTAGGTGGACCACACTGCAAAGTGTTTTGTCTGAGTGGAAGTGTCCTCTGTGTGACCATACTGCACATTACAAGATAATGACACTCAATTCATCCAACAACCTAATCTCAGCGGAGATCTGTTTAAGTAAATAAAGAATTTGTGATTTAATGCATTTGAAATTTGTGATTTCAAACACAAACTTTCATTACACATGATAATAATAATAAATTATAAAAAAAAGTGTGTTTAATGCAAGTTGTCGTAGATCAATGTATACAAAAGGCCTGATGTATTTACTTCCTAAAGCAATGTTTTAAAGAGACTAATCAAATAAGAATATCAACCAAAGGAGACAGCGCCCCCTCTGGTCAGAATAGTGCTACACTATCAAACAACTCTAGGATCTTTGGGTCTGTTGCAGCACTGATCCATGTCTTTTTAAATGACTAGCAGTGTCTATACTGGTGCACTGCCATATTCGAATCAAACGTCCCATTAGTCATATTATGGCTACCCCCTGTGTTAGTCCGACTGCGAAATGGGACTATTGGCGGTAACAAAATAAACAGTTTAATCAGAAATGGCCAGATCCATGTGGTTTGGATCGAGTATTTAGTAACTCTTACCGAGCTCGGCTAGGTTCCCAAAGGCTATAAGGCACATCTCCGTCAGGGCGGTGTTGTGAGAGTGGACCCCCAACAGCTTCACCAGTGTTGGGATAACCCCCATGTTGATCAGCTGGGCCTGCAGGGAGTCTGCACCGGATCAGAGACACACAGACAGACACAGAGGGTTAGGTCATAAGATATCAGATAAAAAAAGGCCCTAGAAACTATTGGATAAAACGGAGAGTTCCACCACCCCTGTTATAAAACAGCCTTTCAGAGTGTGAGGTTTAGGCCAGGTTTGTGTTGGAACAACTACGCCTTAGTTCTGTGTGTTTGCTTCTTATTGAAGATAAATAAGATTTGAGTTAAAGATCAATTTACCCCCAGCACAACAATCTTCGAATCGATATCTTCGAATCCACTTAGAAAACAAGCCCACGGTTGGTATTGTTGGTATTTAAAAAAAACATTGACTCAAACAATTATGTTGGTTTAGAATTCACTTGAGTTCAGTGAATCATGTTAATCAGTGAACAACGCATCGATCTTTACCTTTTAGGTTACAATAAAAAAAACAATTATTGTCATACATCGAAAAACATTAGGTAAAAGAAAATTACATTGCGAAATGGCGAGCTAAATTCAATTTGTTCATTGAGTAAAACGCAAATCATTCATTTTATACAGCCCTTTAAAAGTTACAATGAGTACGATTTCAACAAGCTCAGCGCTTAAAATAATCTAATAAGATATCTGTAGTCAATGCCTATATCATCCTATAACTGATATATTCTACAAATAGAAAAATAAAAGGCCTCTCTCTTTGTTTAGCATAATCTTTCAGAAACACTTAGTATAGATACTATATAACACTGAGACAGCAAAACTGTATGAAATGAATGAATGAATTTCTTGGGACCACAACACGTATTGGAAGAGCTACAGGGCTGGCCTGGAGAAGAAGGGAAACAAACCAAAGAAAGAGTATGTAGATGAGGTTTCCATTTAGCGATGAGGCATGGTGGTGATACGGATAACAGGCGTTTAGAGGGAAGCAGAGAAGAAGCCCATGACAGAAAATAAAAAGATATCAAAGAATACAAAGACAATTAGGGGAGGGAGACGACAAATCAACATCTGCTGTTTAGATTGGACTTAGAAACCCTTTCAGCGGTCAGCGAGTTTGTATAAATACAAAGCAGTTGAGGAGAGAAACCATTATGACAGTCGCCGAGATGAAAAAGAGGTAGAAGAGAGCAGAGATTTGGGCTTAGGGGGTGATGACGCTGGGACTACTAAATTATACTATTAATATACATGTCTATCTATCTGATTGCCCTGCTGGCCAATAGCCTCAAACTGTCCACACTACTGTCCCTGGCTGTGTCTCTTTCTCTCTCTCTCTCTCTCTCTCTCTCTCTCTCTCTGCCAGTTCGGGGAATTGATAAAACAATAAATACCTTACATTAATATAGCCACACTTTTCTGTTAAACTATAAAGACTTTGTATACATCAGGCTGAGTGCGAGTTGAAAAACTTATTTTCATCCAGTAGAGAGTCACTGTAGTAAGCCCATTTGGTTTATCTATAGGGGTTTATATAACAAGATATCAAGGCAGCAGTGTAGCGTTCTATCCTCTAGGGGGCAGCAAAGTCAGAATGTAAAAAGGATTGGTAGGGGTGGATAGAAGGTACGTCTCGTTTCGGCCATCTCCTACTTCACAGCCAAAGCACAAGACTGGCAGGACTACTTGGCTAAACTCTAAAGGAGAAGGAAGTAACCTGACTAAATGCTATCAGATGATTTAAATCTACAATCTAAGGGTTGAGGGGGACACAATATCAATACATATCAAAGCAATTACCTCAGGCCGGGGTCAATCGAGAGAAAAGCGACAGAAGATAAGTGAAGTAGTGTCGTTAGACAAATTAGACACAAGAAGGGCACAATGTTTTGCTAATCGTGAATGCAAAGCCTGATGTTAATATTGGCATTCAAAATAAATGAAATCAGTTGCAGAATTTAACAATCTGTCCAATAGTCAGACGCCGTTCTGTCATCCAACATCCCTTATAACCCGAGAGAAACAAAAGAGGCCCAGGTGAGTGATGCAGAACAAAGCGCTGTCTTTTGGGGGCGGGGCCAGGTAGGAGATCATTACCATTATCATTGCTATAGTTCATCAGCATGCCACAAAAGACAGTCAAGAGCTTCTCATTGGCCGGCTCAGTATTTAGGGAGAGGCACTTAATGTGTTCAGCTACTAGCTGTGCCCCTCCTGCCTGCTGCACTGCACTCCTGCCCTCATCTGCAACACAAGAGAGGCCGGGACATACAATCAAACCACAAATTAAAAGGTCAAATGATAGCAATGAAAATAATGTCAAAAATAAACAAATGTACACAGGCACAACGGGACAACCTGAAAAAAAAATAGGGAAACAATGTGAACAGACAGGGCAAGGCAGCAATACGACACGGAAGAAACAATATCAACGGAAAAAATTATCACTTGAAATACGACAGTGTTGCGTTTTGATGGTCGCTTTGTCGCCTGTAGTGTTTTGATCGTGGGACGTCTCTGGGTTGGTTCGTTTCAACTGTATTATTCATTCATTCAACTTTGCGAACATCGCCCAATAATAACTTTCTTTTTGAAGCTTAATTACAGAAACCTTGCAGATTCTCCCCTCCACACATGTTCAGGGTGCGTCTGAAGAGGAGGATGACAGGTACACTCACAATAACAGCTGCACCAGTCTAGTCCATGACTGCTCATTAGTTGGCCCACATGTTATGCAATAAGGACCCATCCCAAGCTGCAGTATGATTGCTGCAAAGTCGATTTTCTAAAGTAAATTCATCTTTGGGGGGGAGGGGGGGGCATGTGGCTAAGGAGGTAGAGCGGGTTGTATAGTAACCGGAAGGTTGCTAGTTCGAGTGTCGAGGTGTCCCTGAGCAAGACACTTGTCCCTCACGGCTCCTTGCAAGCTGGTTGTCGACTTGCATGGCTGACACCGCCATCGGTGTGTGAATGTATGCATGAATGGGTGATGTTGGGTGATATTGTAAAGTGCTTTGAGTGGCCACTGGTTAGAATAGCGCTATATAAATGCAGTCCATTTACCTTTGGTACGCTATGCATATGTTTAAGATGAGACGGCGGCAAACAAATCAGTGCAGGTTTGTGTGTATTTGGCGCATTAACCTGGACGTGCAGATCTGCCTTCGCAAGCCGCCACAGCCAATGGGATTTGTTGAATTAGTAACTCGGGAACGACTGGATATTACGTTACACATGTTGCAACATATGATACGGTCAATGACCCGATAAACCCGATCACATGTAGATTGTTAGACGAGTCGGTAAACTGGAGAAGGGCTTAGGACCCCACGCTCGCTTGAGCTTTCAATCGAGTCGTTCCAGGGTTGTTTTCTGCTCCCCTGTCCTTCGCTGTGATTCCGGACGCGGCACAATTTTCCCAAATTGAGAAGGAAGCCATCAGTGTACCTCACTAGCTTAAACTCGGTGTGGGAGAAACAAAAGCGCAGATGGATAAACATCATAAAAAACTAAGTTGCAGAAGAATTGCAACACCGTTGCCGGCGTTACAAAGCGCTCACAGCTAGCTCTTCTTTTTATTTCGTTTAAGTCCATTTAATCTCATGAATTGTGTCTTTGGGAAGGGGGAGGGGGGGGGGGACGCGCTATGGACGCTACCTTACAGCTGCTGCCACGGGAAGTGCTGCTCTCAAGCCTTGCTCTGTGCTGTGGCTCTGGCAGACCTGCTCGTTTGCAGGCTGGAGCCACAGAGTGCATATGATGTGCGAAACAGGGTCATGGGGGATAGAGCCGTAGATGGAGCACTGGCGGACGAACGGGACGGGACGGGACGGGGGGGGACGGGGGGGATGAGACGTCCCTTTGGTGTTTCGGAGAGAAGCATCGCGATCACGCGGTCGGCCCCTTCTTGATTTAGTGCTCGATTTAAAAAGGAGTCAACAAAAGCCTGCTGGTGTTGAGGACACAGAGAGAGCCTCTCGCTGCCAAGACCTGTACTCTGAGCAAACGTTTAGTCTCCGACGGGCTGGGCTCGCTGAACGCTGTGTTCTTCCACACCGCATACATCACTTTATGCGTTCGGTTTCTACCTAACGAATCTTTCTCTATTCACTTTTCCCACCTTTCATCCTTGCATGTAGTGGTAAAACCCCCTCCAAAAAACGTCTCTTCTTTCATGTCTTCCATGTTTAAGATTAATAATGGCAGCGGTCTACTCAGATGGGATTTTTAATTCAGCCCTGATTCCAGTGGTAGCAGTTAGTGTTGAATGTCATTCAGGCAACGTGATAGTTCAGATGAGATCCCACATTTGATAACGCTGTTTACAAATGCTTGACGTTCCGGGACATTTCCCCATCAACTAAACTGTCTATGAGACACATAACAATTAATAAAATCAACAATCTTTGTCTCAATCCTTTCTCAAATGAGTGCTGTGAGAAAGAAATGGATTGGAGTCGGCCTCTGTGAACATCTGTACAGATAAGACTCTAATCTAAAAAACGTTGAGTTGCAGACATCTCTCAAAAGGCCTTCCCTTCTCTTGGCGACGGTAGCGGTATGCGGCGCAGAGGTCTTAAATCTACCGGGGTAATTAAGGAAATGAATCACTCACTCTTGGCAGCGTGTGCCTTTAAGGGCTCGAGGGCATGCAGGCAGCCACTGCTGCAGCAGAGCGCCACCAGAGCTCCGCCCCCTGTGTGCGCAACCGACTCACCGCTGATCCGAACAAATGTCCGACGCCACGGTGATCCGGCCCTTTCACCGCGAGGGGAAGAGCGTCAAAAGGGGGAAGCTTGGTTCAAACGTTCTCCGATGTCGGCGGTGCGAATCCGACACTCCTTCGTAATTAGCCATTTCCTGGGATGTTTTGCTCTCGCCGGCAGGCACACACTGAGGGATGGATGTAACCCTAACCCTACAGATAAGCCTTTAGAAAAAGGATAATTGTTTGTTTCTAACGCTAGATCATTTTGTGTTGTAGTTAGGACTCGGACACAGACGACGGCTATCTTTTGCCGTTCTGTGTTAAAGGGATATACGTCCCGGTATTAGATAACGTTCAGTTAATAATCACAAAACAATAAAGGGGGGGGGGGGTCTTTCATGGGGCCACTGTCCCCATGAAAGTCATGTCACCCAAGGGGGCTTTTCGGGACAAAAGAGACTCAGACTTTAATGAGAAAGTGTTGGCCAGATATGGGAACCGACCAACGCTAACAGTTGAATTCTCCCGGTGCTAAAAAGGCTATCGGTATCCAAGTGAATGCGAGTCGTGGTTTACCTCTCTCTCTCTCTCTCTCTCTCTCTCTCTCTCTCTCTCTCTCTCTCTCTCTCTCTCTCTCTCTCTCTCTCTCTCTCTCTCTCTCTCTCTCTCTCTCTCTCTCTCTCTCTCTCTCTCTCTCTCTCTCTCTCTCTCTCTCTCTCTCTCTCTCTCTCTCTCTCTCTCTCTCTCTCCTGCAGTGATGGCAGAATAGACCCGGAGCGTTTGTCTGCAGACTCAGAGTCTCGTCTCGTGAATGTGATACAATCGTCTGAGCCTTCCTGCTGGTGTGAGGGCCACCGATGCCAAATGCTGACGAAAGACGCCCACGAGACCCTTGGACACACTGAGCGCGACTTAAAGGAGCAGAGGACTGCTGCGTTGTGTCGTAATCATCCCCAGGGTGGCACGCCATACATACATTCCTCGTGCAAACGACATATATACTGACCTTGTAGCTAAGCACGGACACGTTTCAGTGTGTGAATTACACAGCAAAACGCGGCCACAGTCCTGCCCCTAAATCGATGCACTTTGCAAACCGCTCTTGAGCCCTTCACCACATTGCAACGAGGCCGACGTGAGGAGGGTTCTGTGTCACGCTAACACGAGCGCCACTTCATCAACTGGAGGTTCATACGCAATTCCCACTCAAACCCCACCCAGTCCAACACAACGGATCAAACATCAAAAAGACGCGTTCCTTATGGCAGGGAGGCAGAGTAGGGGGGGGGGGCACAGGTGGGGAGGAGGAGGAGGCAGCTGTTGGGAGGGGAGAGGGCAGGAGGGAGGGAGGGAGGAGAAGGGAGAGGCGCAGGTCGCTCCGTACTCACGGCTGTCGTAGCAGATGTTGCCCAGGGCGCGGCCCGTCTGAAGCAGCAGCTCCTGGTCCGGGGAGGTCAGCAGCTGCACCAGGGGGGGGATAAGACCCGCGTCCACGCAGGGACCCCGCATGAACTCTAGAGGGGCGATGAAACAAATTAGGATTCTTTTTTGAGCATTTTTCGTTTTCGGGGGTCAACTGTCCGGAGGGGTCAAGGGGTCAGCATGATCCCGATTGAGGTCATTGCGTACATTCGGTAGGACACGCAGGCAGTCCACACAGAAAGCTCCTACGCAATAGCTTGACCTCGATTCATTTTAAATGAAGGAAAGGGACATCAATATTAATTACACTAGTAAACGTCTATATTATTTCCTTTACTTTTGTAAATAATTAAGGGCATTTAAAAAAAGGACAACATTACATTTTCGGACCAGCACCTTCCAAGCTGTATGGGGAAAATGTTAGAAATAAACAACGCCACATTTTGCTTGTCTTGGTAACGGACGTTTCCGGTAGGCTGTGACGGATAGATCCCACCCGGTCTGTGCCAGCTCCGGCGCCACCGGGCCCGTCATTAGCTGCCATCGTGTCAGAATGCTAAAAAGCCATTCATTAGCCCTCCACCACCGCCCCGAAACCACCCTCCCACCAACCCACAGACCCGCCAACTTTTTATTAAACCGCCATTGTATTCTCAACAAGTAAAAAGAAAAGCTTCTAGTGAGCTTATTCAAAAAGGGAGCAGAATGGAGTCTGCCTGACACTGCATAAATCGAGAGACTATAGATAGATTTAAAAAAAAAAGAGGCTGTGTTTGAGGAGAAGCTTAGAGAGTTGAGGGCGTCGTGCTGAGAAGTGAAGATTTCCATATACTCGGATGAATTAAAAATGTTTAACCCTGTGAAAAGAGCCGCTCCATCATGACCTAACCTAATTTGCTCAATATTGCGCGATATGAGAAGGGAAAGAAAACAACAGAAGTTTCAGCTTCCGCCTAGGGCTACTAGTTTCAGCTTAGTAATGGTTCCACGTTGACGAAACGCAAAGACCCCGCAGTCGCTTCGACGCAGTCGTCAACGTGTTTTGGCTCTGCGTCGGTGATACATCGGGTCTACGTCAGTGGCCCGATCACAGCCCGTGCTGCTGTGATTGGTTATTTGGCAGGCGTGCCTCAAGACCTTGCGGTGGACGCAAGGAGGGTCCGCAAGGACGTAATGGGTCCGTAAACCCCCTTTGCGTTGCGTCGACGTCCAACCATAACTCTACCTTAATACGAAGCCTCTGGTAAAAGGGTCTAGGGCTAACGATGTGACATGGTACACCTGTGTTCGACGCCGACACAGAGAGAGGCACGACGTATGAGAAAGAAAGGAAGGGAGGGAAAGGAACCTCACCATTTTTGGCCACCTCGGCGATGATGTTGGCTACCTTGGGCGTGCACGTGGACTGGGAGGAGAGCAGGGCTGGGAGGCTGGGAAGAACGCCCATCTCCTGGATCTTCATGCTGGCCTCTGTATCTGGAGTGGGGTGGGGGTGGAAGACGAGGGTTAGCTATGGACACAGAGTCTCGCGTTGGGATGCATGCTCGGGACGGCGTGCAAACCAACGATTATGGTGAGGTGAATCCGTTCTCAGCGGGGTTAAAAGTAGGACTATCCGTTTTCAATGAGTGAGCCTTGTAACAAATAAAGGCGGCAGTAGCTCAGGAGGTAGAGTGGGTTGGCTGGTAACCGCAAGGTGGCTAGTTTGAACCCCAATGTCGAGGTGTCCCTTGGCAAGGCGCCTCACCCCCCCCCCCCCCCCCAACTGCTTCTGACGAGCTGGCTGTCGCATTGCATCGAGGAACACACAAAATAAACAAGCCGCCTCGCCCCCTTTCTAAAAATAATTCCAATAATCACATGTTTTCAGCGCCACCAAGACTTCATCCTTGAGATTCGGCGCTATTAAACAAAGGGACAAACAACAGGAATAGCAGCATGATGGTTTAAACCTAGGCATTACCCCCCCCCCCCCCCCCCCCCCCCCCCCCCCCCCCCAAGCTGGGTTCTGGCCAGGCTGTCAAGCTTTACCCCAATCTGGGCCGTGGGTCCTGGCTGCCACCCCAGCTGGGTCCAGGGAGCCAGACACACACACACACACACAGTGACACGAGTCACCCGTCATATCCTGTTGAGGCCCAGCACCTCAGCGCGGAGGATATCGTCTTAAATCGTACGGCCAACATCGGAAGCAATCGTCGGAATGTACACGCTTCTGTGAAAGTTTTTTTTCCTTTGTTGACGTCACGTTTAGTGATCGTTCGGCCATTCCAGACTACGATCTTCTTCATGGAGTCCGTTGAGTTGAATGCATCCGTAAAAATGACGTGAGCGAAGCAAAGCAAACGACATCAGCAAAGCAGTCCATTGGCATGAGCGAGTTTAAACTTGGATATTATACCTCAAAATGTATAAGCATTCATGATATTTGCCCCCCTTTGGAATCTCCCTAAAATCCATAACAAAAGAACCAAAGAAAATGAAGTAAAAAGTGAAAAGAAGTAAACTTGAACAAATAAAGTACCATTGGAAGAGCCAAAGACTTTGGAACAAATTGCAATAAAGCTTGTTAGTGGATAATTAATCATTAATTTTGAGAAACTCTACTTTTTCACATTTCTCATCGTTAAATAGGCTTTACTCTGAAAAGGTCCCATTGCATAAATATCTTTGCAATATAATGTAAAAGCCCACAATACCCTTACCAACGTGGAGACCTTCTGACCGCACTGACGAGCAATTCCCTCAATCCGCACTTATTACTCACAAGAAGGCTTTGAATGTTGTCTTCATCAATTCGGTCGTTCTTTACAGTCGTGTCATATTACTAAAACCAAAAGCAATACCCACGGCCAGAACTACATGAGTGACTTCACCCTGGTCCGGTAAGCTCCCTCACCAAAGCAAAAAGCAGAGCTACGATAAAAAAACGTAGCTCTTGACCCGGATTTGAGCTGATCTACCCTCAGCCTTCAGTTGATGAATCTAAACTCGGATTGGGGAGACGATTCCGTTAAGAGACCCAATCCGTTAACCGTGATACATAAACATCTCAGGTACCCGTGGCAGCGAGCCACACAAACAAACAAACAGGGAAGCGGTGCCATCCATTAGCCAGGCTACGGTCTGACAGGCGATTGGATCAAGGCCCGCGTCGAGGTGCATCATGGCATGCTTTTTCTGGGCAGTTGTTCATCATCATCGTTATCATCGTCATCATCGTCATCATGTGGATATTAAAAGCTCCACGCGAGGCTCCTCTACTTACTGTTGTGTGCTAGTGCTTTGAGCAGGCAGTCCAGACTGCCTTCCACGCTTTCTGGGGCTCGGCTGCCAGGGCCCAGCTTCAACTTCTCCAGGGCTTCACTGAGGTTGTCTAAAGGGAACGAGAGAGGGGGGTAAGCAAACACAAAACAAGAAGATGACATGGGGATAATAACCGGCGATCAAGCATTGAAGCCGGCGTAAAATCTCACGACATCTCTGAAAGGCTGACCCGGTTGAACGCTCGTGACCGAGTGTGACCGGTAACGCAGTACTGATAATCAGACGGTGTAAGACGGATAGAACAGAGTGCATTGAAATGGTTTCAATGCTTGTTTGTGCTCCTGGGAACACTGGTTGAAACGCTATTGTTGCGACAATGTAAGGAAATGCAGAGAAAGATAAACAGAAGAGACAATTATGGGTTGGATTCGTTCATTCCACACTCCCTTGTGGGCTGTCTGTACATTAAAAAGAATAGGGCCTACTGTTTTCATGAATGTTTTACAGGCAAAAGAGTGAACCAATAGGAACAATGAGGATAGTACAATCTCATGTCTGTAAGAAAGAAATGAATGCAAGCTAGTGAGCCCAATGTTACTAAACTGGGTTAAGTTAAAATGTAAATCGGTGTGTACGAGACAGATTAAAATGCTTATAAAACATATGCATTTATAGTGGCAGGTTTACAGCCATATCGCCGTTTGCCATCATAAGATTATAAGATCGTTTTAGAGTAAATAAATGACCATAACACACGCCCATGAATGCAACATTATTTGACACAAACCCTTCAACATTCAGTTCTCATTAGATAAATGATCAATGCATATTTTTCTCTTGCATAAAACATATGCTAAAGGCCGACATGTAAGCCGATTGTAGTAAAACAGCCATTTCTCCAAGCCCAGTGCAGCTGTGCAGGGCGCACTGCTGTTTCGCAGGCGATTGCATAACAGCTGAGGAGATGGAAGTCGACCACCTCCTAAACCATCAACAACACTGCCATTTCCACCAACGCACATCAGCTCTTCATGAGCAATTAACACATGCGAGCAGGATGCAATGTTATGCAATGCAATGTTGCATTGGGGGAGGAAATATCCATTTCAACCCGGGGATGGGGACGTTTGGAAAGCCAGCGTCGTATAAAAAAGAAAAATCCCATTAAGAGTCGAATGAATGGGATGTAGCCGGGGTCTTGTCTAGCTACCCCACCCGAGTGTGTGTATGTGTGTGAATCAGGCTACACACACACTCATACATACAAACACACATACAGGGCTTCAATGTTCAGATCAAGTTTCCCTTTAAATCAAAGCCGAACACTGTATTTTATCAACCGCTGCGAGTAAAGCCTCAAGCCAAGCCATCACGCCACCCGTGAAAAGCCGATGACACTGTCCCCACACGTGTCACGTTATATTAAAACACTCGCGACACAGCTAGCGGCTCCCGTCATGACTAGCCCGTTAGCACGCCGAGCTAACTCGCCACTTACCCATCGCCGCTTTATATCCCGACGTCTGCGATTGAAACGGCGAATAGGGTCCGGGGCAAGGTCCACGGAGAAGCAGTTCCAGCGGCTTCCACGGAAATCCACTTTATTCAATGATGATCCCCTCTTGCAAACGGTTGTACGCAGAGGGAGTTAGCTCTGTAGCTAGCTGCACCAGCGACACCTAGAAGCTAGCCCGTCGGACAGTCCCGCTTTAAGATCTGCTGGCTGCTGGGGCCAGGATGCTTTTTTTTTTACCACCGCTGTGCGACCTGTAAAGTGTGCGTGCGTGTGTGTGAGTGTGTGTGGAAATGATTGGAGCTATCGTGATGGCATTTCCCCCTCACACACACACATATACACACACAACCCGCTGCAGCCCTGGGTGCTGGAGGACGCGCTGTAAGCCTCGGCTGCTGTCAGCGGGACCGTCAGATCCGAGACAGGAACAGACGCGAGGAAGTGGAGGAGTACCCGGCAGCACACACACACACACACACACACACAGCTTGAGCCGAGGGAGGAGAGGAGGAGGAGGAGAGTGGTTTTTGATAGGACCTCGAGTTCTTGGAGTTGATTGGCCTGTTGGGTGGCCGACTGGGATGAGTGAGAGGGTCTTGTGAAAGTGTATAGATCCTATAAATGTCTTCTCTACTGGTAATGTGCATCACGTGTCTGTGGGGATCTGGTGTTTTGGGCTGTCTACGTTTCTGTGAGTTCCTTCTGTGACACCATCATTGGGACCTGGGATCCTTAAAATAGTCTATATCTTGTCTTATCTCATCTTATACTGTCAATTGAATTGTCATAATGTATAATCAAGGGTATAATCAACTGTATTAATTAGATTATATTATTTTGTTTGTATGTCTTTGCTTAATACTTTGTCATTTGTTTTTGAAATTGCTACATCAATAGTTTTGCATTGTTTATTATTGTTATTACATTGAAGTATACACATTTCTAAAAAAAAATAATAATTCAATGCAAAGATCAAGGTATCATAATATCTATGTTACAGCCTTGACATAATCAGTGAATACAGTCTTCAAGTTGCATAATAAGCATAAAAAGCTCAAGGTCTTTCACACAAAGCCGGAATACGTGCTTATTCCACTTCCCTCATGTATGAAGTGAAACCAGAGAAGTACGCCTTACCCATCCATGTGTGTAGGCTTCAATACATATCGGAGAGAGCAAGCTGCAAGATAGTCGGACAAATAATAATAAATACATAAGAAATGTTGAATAAAAATATTTCCTGTAGGTTAGGAGGTAGCAAAATCCAGTGAACGTTAAAGCAGATGACTGGTGGTTAGTGTTGGACGAGTGTTGCATTTATCTAGCCTGCCAGTGAGTGGCGCTGTTGCCTTACAAATGGTCTTGATTAGTTTATGTCCTCACTTCATGTTCGCCATAAATGCTTATCCAACCAGTTGAGTGTCAACTCGTTCTCTTTTCAGATGTATTGTTTTTAAGCCCACCCTACCATCTCTTGGCACATAATGCCTTACCTATATCAATTCAGACATAATAATAAAAAAGAGAAGGAATATGTTAAAATAAACATTTTGTCTTCAGTATCACTTATATTAACAAACAATATTGTTCCTTTACCAATTAGACATTCTTCTTATTACTCAAGGAATTACATTTAAAGTTAACTGAGGGCATTTATATAACCTCTAAAAATGGCAGTGCACAATTAGATGTATTTCTGAATTCATCCCACGAATTTGACCACCCTTTCATAATAAACACAAATAATAGCAAACTATCTTAAAATAGGCTACTAATATGCCCACGTTAATCTTCGTTAAGCTTAATGGCCTACTATCTGAAATAATGGCTAGGTGATATAAGCCTCCTTAGCCTCGATATCTGTCACATCTGCCTGTTTACCTTGCTAAACCACTAACAGTCGATAATATAGCGGGCTTCGTTTTGCTTCCAAGGATTAATGGATTTGATCGATTGTTTAAATTGGATGTTATTCTTATCCTTTCAGTTGGTTGGCGTCTGGAATAAGAGGTGTCCAATCCAGAAGCTTCGTCCTGAACGACGTGCAGGCTGATATAAGTGACTTCATTGTTCCATAATAGCCTGTATTTGGACTTGCCTACGACAAGCCCAGACAAGAAGACGATCCCTCGAGGGCATGATGGGATTTTTTATAAAAAAAAATATTGTGTCCACACTTCAAACATTAAATCAACAGTGCAGAATTTCATTTGTGATGAAGTTGTTCCTTGATTTTAGGATGCAATGCATGCATGATAAAAACAAGTGTGTGTGTGTGTGTGTGTGTGTGTGTGTGTGTAAGCGTGTTTGTGCGTGTGCATGTGTGTGTCAGTGTAAAAGTGTCTGCGTGTTTGTGTGTGTAAAGTGTGTGTGTGTGTGTGTGTGTGTGTGCGTGCGTGCGTGTACCTGTATGCGCGCGTGTGTGTGTGTTTGTTTGTGCGCGTGCGTGCGTGCCTGTGTGTTCATGTGCGTGCGCGTGCACTTGACAGGACGTGAATGGTGTGAACGCCACGCAGGTCGCACAGTCAGCACTAAAAACACGCAGCTGCCTCAACGCGAATTAGAATAAGAACGGTACCTCAACGGTAGTTATAGGCTATACGTTGCCTTTATACTTTCCTAACATATGTCTGTATTTGGCACAGGATATCTCACTTGAGATGTCACAGACACACCGCGTAGCGTTGCGATGAAGGGGGGGGCAGGGGGTGGGGGGTAGAGGGAAGAGAAGGAGGAGGAGGAGGAAGTGACCCAAGTTAAAGATTGCATCTTCCCTTCTCCAATTATCAACCACACTTGTCAGAGGCGCACATCACGCACAAACACCGACACAGACCCGGTCACACACAAACACCCCCCCCCCCCCCCCCCCCCCCCCCCCCCCCCCACACACACACACACACACACACACACACACGCGCGCGCACGCGCGCGCGCGGATCCCCGTTTAAACAGTCGCGATTGCCTATACGAACCGACGGCAGCCTTGATTCGGTATAAGACGAAGCAGCGACATACCGAGCGGAGCACACAAATTACACTCCGCCACAGACAGCTGGGCTGTTGCTGCAACTGCAACAGTCTTTTGTGTCTGCCGCGAGACCCCCATAGCGTGTCTCCACGGGCGACGGACGGAGGAGAAGAGGACCAAAATGGAACTGATGGATCAGAAAGAGCGACGGGGCATGAATATCAAAGGCTTCATGAAGAAGAACTGGCTGCTCATCGCCACGGTGATAGCGGTGGTGCTGGGTATGTATAGACCTACACACGACCCTGTGCATGTGGAGAATCGTGGATTGCCCTCAACCTGCTATGTCTGGACGTGCAACGCACCGTCCTTCTGGTGTGTTACCGTCTCATGATGCAAGTGTTTGGAGAGGTATCGGTGCACTATTTGAATAGACTCATTCATGCAAAAGCTGTCCTCTCGTCGGAATGTCTACCGCAGAAGCCCGGTAAATCATTAAGCAGTCCCGGGGTTTTTATCGCCGCTGCATGTGGGATAGGCGGTGTGGGTGATGTGTGCGTCCACTGTGCTCTCGCATCCCCTGTATCATTCAAACGTGACCAGACTCAAGTCCGTCCTAAGTGTCCGTCTGCACTGGCGGATTCCACGAATGGGGACCTGTCTAGGAGCACAGCACAGCGCACAACCATTGCAATCTTACCGCAGATATGACGAACCCTTCTTGAGGACAGACCAGGAGGAAAAAAACGGTCTATCCCATAAAATCATCATCTACAAACTCAGGACCAGATATATGGGCCTTGTCCTTCGCACGCAGGATGGAAAGAATGCGTGTGAAAGAATGGATCTTACTTGGCGTTTCATCTGTTGATAGTTATTGCAAGCTGGCATGTATTTTCATGACACCTATATCAATTCAATGGATCTATGTTTAAATATATATATAATACAACGACGTCTGGAGAATAAACATTAAATACAGTAGTCTACAATGTTAAGGTTAACCTCAAACCTTCCACAACAAGAAATATACGGTGGGAGGGGGGGTAATTTAATTTGCCATTTTATCACCTATTTCACATGCCCTCACATGATTCAAAGGTGATCAAGACAACATGTATCTCAAATATATACGTTTACGATGGCCACATAGCCCATCATTATAGCCCATTAAACACTCAACAACGTGCCCAATAATCAAGTGCACTTGTCTTTTCACTTGGCACCGGCCCCTTACCTCGAGGAGCCCATACTGGAGAAGCGTAGACGAGGTGAACGATGAAGGGGCTGATTGGTCCGTGTTTTACCGTTCTCGTCCTCCATCTTCCATTTGACCACCAAAAACGGACCCCTCTCCCCCCGTTCACCCTGTCGCGGAGGGCCCATATTTACTCAGGGGTCGTAGAATGTGTAATATGCCTGCTCGCTATTAACGCTTGATATAAGGCGTGTGGATGTTCGGAGTGTATCAGAAAAACCAACCAATCCGGATTAATGGGGGTTTTATGGGTGAAAAAATGCTCATCACCCAGTGAGGGCCGAACCTCATACAGTTAAACAGAGAGAGGGGGGTCTTGTGGACCCCTGGATGTGTACCTGAGGTCATCTCTCAGGATTGGACTCATGGGCGGAAATGTAACTCATGAGTTAGAGGCAGGTTGACTTCCCCATTTCTTAACAGCACCACATTCTGTCAGATAGAAAGACGGACAGACAGACAGACAGACACAGACAGAGCTAGATAGACAGACAGATAAACACAGACAGAGATTGATAGACAGACAAATAGAAAGATAGATTGATAGACACAACCAGACAAACAACCAGACAGAGGAGGTAGATGGACAGACAGACAGACAGACAGACAGACAGACAGACAGACAGACAGACAGACAGAGATGGTAGATAGATAGACGACAGATAGATAGATACAAAGATAGATAGATGGATAGATATATTGTTCAGAAATATAGAAATAGAAATATATTTGAGTTTCATTCAGCAATCGTCAGACACACAAACATACCACTACATTACCAGCAACCAGACAGACAGACATACAGACAGACAGACAGACAGATTGCAAAGCATAAACTTGTTAAAATAAACAGATGAAACTCCCTTTCCAATTTAAATTCAGTACACGGTTTGTTTAATGCCTCTTTCCATTTGTCTTGGATTGTGGAGATTCAATCGACCTGCGTGAATCGACAATGACTGCCCAATGAGGGCACATCAGGGTGTGTTGTGATTGGGTACCACTTTGATTTATTGGCAACGGTTATTCCACATTATTCTCCACTTTACAACATACGATGTAAAGTTATAATTGTTAGTACTGTAACAAAGGAAAATGTGCATTACATTCAACAATTCACATCAATGTTATGTGTGTAGCTATATTGTTGCTATCATAGTACTGTACTTTTGACGGACATAGCATAAAGCTAGTGGCACTGCTTACAACATCCCATACTCATCTAATGATAACCTTAGCTTGAAGATGTTAGCTTACGACCCAGCATCAACAACATCAAGTTTTGTGACCCCACGGTGTGTGCGGTGTGTGTGTGTGTGTGTGTGTTTTGTGTGTGTGTGTGTGTGCTCCAGGGATCGGGTTGGGCCTGCTGGTGAGAGAGTACACGTCTCTGACCCACCTGGAGAGGCAGTACTTTGGGTTCCCCGGGGAGATCCTGATGCGGATTCTCAAGATGATCATCCTGCCGCTCATCATGTCCAGCATGATCACAGGTGAGCTAGCCTGGCCTAGCCGCGGCGGGGGGGGGAATCACAGTGCTTGTGTGAGTTTATGAGTGTGTGTGTGTGTGTGTGTGTGTGTGTGAGAGAGTTTGTGTGTGTGTGTGTGTGTGTGTGTGTGTGTGTGTGTGTGTGTGTGTGTGTGTGTGTGTGTGAAAATGTGTGTGTGGGGGGGGGGGCGTGGGTGCATGCTTGTGTGAGTGTGCGTGTGTGTGTGTATACTGTATATATAAACAACACATTACTGGAAATTCATACACATCAATAGCACACATCCATAAGAAGTGAGGCGGCCGCCTCAGGACAAACACATTTGTTGACAAACACATGTTATTTGACGAACACGTGTTCTGTCCCACTTTTGCTCAAAAGTAGAGGTAGGAATTAAGGCATAAAACTGATCCACTGGGTTGATAGAGCAGTGGGTTGGAAGTTTTAGAATAAAGACAGACAGACAGACGGTAGAGAGATGGTAGATAGATAGACGACAGACAGATAGATACAGACAAAGATAGACAGATGGATAGATAGAAATATATTTGGGTTTCATTCAGCAATCGTCAGACAAACAAACATACCACTACATTACCAGCAACCACTTAGCAACAGCAACTTTAACCAGAGAACAAAAGAACAACTCAGAATATCCGCTTTACAGAGAATATCACAGAAATTCTCAAATAATCATAAGATAAGGGCCAGCTTCCCCCACACAGCAGTTCTACACCCCCACAAGTTCAACGTATTTTATATATAGAAACATGAAGGATGTCGTTCCCGGTACAGTGTATGTGTTCATCACCGCGTGCTTGCAGAGTCATGGTTTTTATGACTTTCAGGAATCGCTGCGCTGGACTCTGAGGTTTCTGGGAAGATAGGCCTTAGGGCTGTGGTCTATTACTTCACCACCACCATCATCGCAGTCATCCTGGGTGAGTGAGACCGGCCACTCACATCAGTTAATGAGGTAGAAAGCATTGACTCATAGTGTTCATGTTAACTAAGGTATTTATTTATACATTATGCATTAATAGGGTAAGCTTAACCTGACTAACCCTAACACCAACCCCAACCTTTAACTTAATGATAATAATGATAATGCTTTCTAGTCTTAACTAATTAACTCATGTAACTAATGTTGAATTAATGTACCCTTATTGTAAAGTGTTTCCAGGAGATCTACATATTCTTTAAATCACCGCTCCAAGAAAACAACAGTATAACATGATGTTGTATGTCGTTTAGTACCTCGTCCTCTCCAAGCTTTAAAAGAGAACCCAACCCCAACACCAGTCCTACATTCGTTTGCATCAGACGACTTCCCCTCCAGGTTAAACACCTGCTACTGCATGCGTCGCCTATGATTGGCTGATAGGATCACCATCACCTGACTGATTAGGCGTTGATGTGACACACCTGTCCTCTGCTCGTTGGCACTTAATTGAAGGGGTGTTTACAGGGGAGCCAGCAGCCCTGCAGCCAAAGAATGAATAACAAATCCCTGAAAGTGTCTTTTAAAGGCAGGCTCATGTTCTCCATTAAGTGTAGAGACACTCAAGAGTATAGGATATGGGATATTAGCACTGGAAGAAACACAATTGCTTGTGTTCGTCGTGTGAGGTGAAGGGGAAATACGGTGCGATGTCATTGATGTTGTGGCTTTTTCGGCCGACGTAAACAACGTCATCGCAGACGACTAACAGCCAGGCGATCTCACCCAGGCATAATCTTGGTGGTCTCCATCAAACCTGGGGTGTCCCAGGGGTACATCGGCAGCACCGGGACCACGCCCAACGTGACCACCGTCGACACCATCCTAGACCTCGTCAGGTACCACGGCAACCGTGACCGTATAAGAATGCACCGATTAGAATGCGGCAATGTGTGCTGCCATCCTTTTGGTTCAAAGTTTGGTTCAAAGAACTGCTCTCACACATCAATCACACGTCTATCATTCTGACTATGATCACTGATGGTTCGACATGAACTAACCTCATCTTACTTCCTCTGCAGAAACATGTTCCCCGAGAACCTGGTGCAGGCTTGCTTCGCACAGGTTAGTCCCAGGAGCCCTGAGAAACGAAGACGGTCCACTCGGAAGGAAGCCCCTAGTCTTTATTTATAACATGCTATACACCCTTATCTCATTACACAGATACTGCATGCCATGAAATGCGGCTTATAGGTTTTTACGGCCTCCAGTCCAGCTCTGCAGGGCATTCATGTAGAAAAACAGCCATGATTGTAAAGTACCCAATTCTACGTGTCAACGTTCAGAGTGTGCCCCGCAATTTTGTCGAGAGGGTAGTTCATCTGCAATGTTGGGCCATGCATAAACTGCATTCAGTGTTGGATCTCTGGTTTGGCCTATTGAAGTGCGAAAGCCTATTCATTTGGGATATGATGGAACAATATTAAAGACTTTTTCTCCCCCACGTTGTTTCCCAGTACAAGACAAAGCGCGTGGAGCTTTCACCGCCGCCGCCAAAAGTTCCACCGGAGAACGCTACATTGACCCCGCCTCTCGTGAATACACTGATGGCAGTTATGGAGGTAAGCGTACGCAACGCTGCATTCATGTCACATGGGTCATTCAGGCATTTAGAAAGCCTAGCTCACATCGCACATACGATACGGTAAGGTAACATACGATAACAACGATCGGAAAACAGTGTACGATAACATACAATAACCGACGATCGGAAAACAGGGAGAGATAACATACGATAACGACAATCGGAAAACACAGTAGGATAACATACGATACCAGATGATCTGAAAACACGGTAAGATTACATACGATAACAGACAATCTGAAAACACGGTAAGATAACATACGATAACAGATGATCTGAAAACACGGTAAGATAACATACGATACCAGATGATCTGAAAACACGGTACGATAACATACGACAACAGATGATCTGAAAACACGGTAAGATAACATACGATAACAGACGATCTTAAAACACGGTACGATAACATACGATACCAGATGATCTGAAAACACGGTAAGATAACATACGATACCAGATGATCTGAAAACACGGTACGACAAAATACGATAACCGACGACCGGAAAACAGGGTTATCGGCTGCTTACTAGAGAGAGGAGCCTCTGTTGAGCGGTGCATATCGGGTTCCCTGCCCTTCTCGTTAACCGACGATAACCGACAGTTATGGAAGACGTTGCTAGACGATGGAAGACGATGGAAGACGTTGGAAGATGCTATTGTGGGAGATCTCTGCTGAGAGTTCTGTATCGGTTTCCCTGCCCTTCTCATTTTCGCTCTTCTAGCCAAACAGGCATGAATAGATGTGTTGTGTCCCCCCTGGCAGAACGTCACCAAGGAGTACAAGATCACGGGCTCGTACTCAGAGGGGATGAACGTGTTGGGCCTAATCGTGTTCTGCGCCGTATTCGGCCTGGTCATCGGCAAGATGGGCGCCCGGGGCCGCATCCTGCTGGACTTCTTCGACGCGCTGAACGAGGCCACCATGCGGCTGGTGCAGATCATCATGTGGTACGCGGGTTCTACCCAGATTGCATTGGAGCAGTGGCGTCATTAGGCCTATTTTAGGGGGGCTTCAGCCCCCCTAAAATATTCTTAAGCCCCCCTAAATAATTTTATGTTCATTTATAAATAATTTTTTTTTTTTTTTTTTTTACAAAAAAGTGCTGACAAATTCAATATAATGTGGCGAGAATTTGAGTTCAGATAAATAATCATATAACCAGTTATTAACTTAAATGTGATCATAAATCTTAGTTTCCCTTATGGAAGCGGTAGAGAGTCAGAGTCAGTGCGTCGTTATCGAGTCCATTCCACTTGTTCATATAGAGCACGCCCACATCACTGTAATCCAGTCCACGTTTTCCCTGCAACCTAGGTTGTTATTTCTCAGTTTTTGTTAGCTGTTTGTGAAATTAAACGTTCGCTCACATTCTGTGCATCTCCTGGGGGCTAAGCCCCCCCTGTCCTTAAAACCTAGTGACGCCCCTGCATTGGAGGGTTTTTTTACGAATGCAAATGCAACTTTTTTCAGGACGATTCAGAATATTTCAAATTGAATACGTTTCATTTAAAGTGCACCAAAAAATAAACATTGGACAAATGTAGAAGCTTATTTTTAAACGTGAAACCTGTAATGATGGGATGTAGTGGAGGTAATCCCTTTGGGGGTTTCCTGCTTTACCCTAGAAATGTATTCCATTGAACATGGTACCGATTTGGCTCTGCAGATAATTAACCATTTGGACATAAAGTGGTCCAGTAACACATACACACACACACACTCACACACACACACACACATACCCAACCACAAACACACACAGCCAGCATTTCTAATAATCCCTGTCTGACCTTGTCTATAAAACGATCCGTCTCATTTCAGCTACATGCCCGTCGGAATCCTCTTCCTAATTGCGGCCAAAATTATTGAAGTGGAAGACTGGGCGATCTTCGGGAAGATGGGTCTTTATATGGCCACCGTGCTGACTGGGTAAGACTGAGCACAGATTTATGGCTGGCCTTTGGAAAGCCAATGCTGGCGCCTCTCCGAAGAAAGACGCCGTAAAAAGAAAAACAAGAGCTCTGCCGGAGCGCTGATAAGGGAGCCAATTTGGGGGTGGAGTGGGGGGCTTATGTGTCTGTATTATAGACACGTTTAAATGATAGACCGGTCCGGTTCATTTGATTGTGTGCATGAGGGTATGCCACAGGGGTATCTGTGAGCCCTGACTTAATAATGTCGTTGACTGCGTAGGAGGGCTTAAACCCAGAAACAAAGCGAAAGCTCGTTAGACACGTGGTGATGACTCTGCAATCGGAAAGTTTCACTTTGAGCAATAAGCCGGTGGCATAGAGGTCAACCGTTTTTTTAGACATTGAAAACAGCGGTGAACAGCGGCGGCGGTTATGTAAGACAGTAATGGAAGACGTTGCTAAGCAACCGTCATTAACAAAGAGAAGTGAACCAGGTGTCGCTCACAACACTAATACTAATGTGGAAGGGGCTTCCATGTTTGGGGCGCTGGTGTCTCCCCTCCTATGCTCCGTTGTGTCTTCAGCCCTCTGTGCTGCTCCCTGTTCCCTGCAGACTGGCCATCCACGGCCTCCTGATCCTTCCGCTCATCTACTTCATCTTCGTGAGGAAGAACCCCTTCACGCTGATGCTCCAGATGGCCCAGGCATTGGTCACCGCCCTGATGATCTCCTCCAGGTCAGCAGCCCACAGACTTTAATGACCTCTTTACAGATTCGTAGTCATACCCTCTTGAATCCATCAAACGACCGGGGCTATGGTCCATAAGTTATTTCACGAACAAAACTGTCCAACTCAACGAGAAGTACTTGTGTGAGACGTGTGTGTGACGCTTGCGTGACACTTGTGTGACGTGTGCGTTTGTGTGTGTGTGTATCTGTGTGTGGTTGTGTGTGTGTGTGTGTGTGTGTGTGTGTGGCGCATGTGTGACGCTCGTGTGACGCGTGTGTGTGATGCTTGTGTGGCGCGTGTGTGTGTGTTTGTGTGTGTGTGTGTGTGTGTGTGTGACACGTGTGTGACGTGTGCGTTTGTGTGACGCTGGTGTGCGTTTCTGTGTGTGTGTGTCCCAGCTCCGCCACGCTGCCGGTGACCTTCCGCTGTGCGGAGGAGAACGTCGGCATCGACAAGCGCATCACGCGCTTCGTGCTGCCCGTGGGCGCCACCATCAACATGGACGGTACGGCGCTGTACGAGGCCGTGGCCACTGTCTTCATCGCCCAGCTCAACAACTACAACCTGGACGTGGGACACATCCTCACCATCAGGTGAGGCAGGGGCCTCTCGGGGGTTGGGATGGAGTTATTGTTGGTGATATGCCGCCATTTTGTGATGGGAGGGAGAGAGAGAGTGAGAGAGAGAGAGAGAGAGAGAGAGAGAGATGCGATAGAAAGAGAGAAGTGTGAGAGAGAGCGAGAGGGGTAATGATAATGACAAATCCTTCCACGATTTATGACTAAACAATGACCCAACCACCCAATTCCACCATTGACATGAACAATGCCCCCCTATACTTCCAAAATGGAGGCGATGTGACATCACGATGAACAAGACCTTTGGACTAGACTTTACACAGAGAAGGGGGATAAACACAGGTGTCCCTCATAATGTTAATTAAGGGTCTGCCACTTTTTCGACAGGACTTATCTTCACTCGTTGGTCTATTGAGAGATTTAGAATATCAGAATACAATTTCCGAACTATCTAATCAAACTGATCGACAACTTGATTGTATTGCATATTTAGTGGCATGTAATAATTTCCTTAAGAAGTGCAACAAATGGTTTCAAACAGCGGTCCCACTCATGCATTCAAACGAACCCGTCGCCCACTAGGAACGGCCTTTCATTTGAAAGAGCTTTTAAAAAAGGTTTTCAATTAAAGGTTATTTCTACAAGTATGATTGATGGTTTTCTGTGCAATGCTGCGTGTGTTTCAGCATCACTGCCACACTGGCCAGCATCGGCGCAGCTGGAATCCCCAACGCAGGCCTGGTTACCATGGTGATGGTCTTAACAGCTGTTGGGCTGCCAGCCAACGATGTCACGCTGATTGTTGCAGTGGATTGGCTCCTGTAAGTAGGCTACTAACTAAAGAAACTAAAGGGTATTATTTTTGCCTTTATCACTAAGCAGTTAACAGTAAAATCAAACGCATGACAGGAAGGGGAAGGGAGAGATTATTAGGGGATCCTGATCAGGGATAGGCTAGGGACTTTGGGGATCGAACCCAGTACCTTTTGGCTCACAGTGGAACACCGTTCAGTGACAAAACTAAACAGAACCCTGCTCCTCTTTTCTGCCTCCAAGGGAGACAGAAAAGAGGACATTCACTCAAGAGTCTTGGAAAGCCATTCTTAATCACTTCAAATATATGTTTGTACATATTAGGTCTTAAACTTTGTCGACTGGCCAGAACCTGTCTGTGCTCGGAGCAGGGGGTGAGGTGAACCGCTACCAAAACTCAATAAGTACTTGGCAACCGAAATGGGGGGGGGGGGGGGGGGTACACTAGAGCAGGCAGCAGCACCACAGCCAAAGGACCACAGAGGCAGTTTGTACTGCAGGCAAACCCAACCAGCTCAGGCCGGTCACTGCAGAGCCCTGTTGGCATCGTAACAGACCTGGTATTTACTGTATTGGGGACGGATGATATGGGAATTCTGATGAATGGCTATGGCTGAAAGACGATAAGGGGACCGATCCAAGAGCATCGCAATACGCACCAGAGCAAGGGAGGTGCAGCATTCACAATGAACCCTCAACGAGAGAAACTCAACCCACAGACTTGTGCCTTTGGGTTTCTCTTTACCAGATGATCACCTGTTTGTGTATCTTTGTGAGTGTTTGTGTGTGTGTGTTTTGGTTTGTTTGAGTGTGTGTTTTTCATATCTTTCATTTCTTTTTTCATATCTCTCATTGATTTTGCATCGATGATATGATTGGCCGGCTGTTGCCATTCAGCCGGCCAATCATATCATCGATGCAAAATCAATGCTCGGCTTAGCTCAGGAGGACAAACGGTTTGTACTGTAACCAGAAGGTTGCTGGTTTCAATCCCTCTACGCCTCCCAGCTGTAGAGGTGTCCCTGAGCAAGACGCCTGAGACACTTAACTGCCTCAGACGAGCTGGCTGTCGCCTTGCATGGTTGACTCCGCCGTCGGTTTGTGAACGTGTGTGTTAATGGTTTGGAAGTCTTGTATAAAAGACTATAAGACACTCAAGACCTACCTGTTCAGAATTCACCTAGACTGAATAGCCACCCCATCCCTCTATGTCGTATTTAGTTATAGAACTTAGTTATGTAGCATCTTATCTAGCTGTATTGGTTGTATACGGGGGATGGGTTAACCTAGCGATTGTTGCACTTGGTTCTATGAACATCCTTACTGTACCGACAGCAATATATTGTTGTTTCACTTTTATGACAAATTTACTTATTGTTAGTGGCTCTGGACGAAAGGGTCTGCTAAATGCCCTAAATGTAAATGTAAATCTAAAAGCGTCTGCTCAATCTGAACATGAACGGATAACGCCAGACTTTTTGGGGTATATTTCTCCAGCGACCGGTGCCGCACCATGATCAACGTGCTGGGGGATGCGTACGGCGCGGCGGTGGTGGAGAAGCTGTCCAAGCGTGAGCTGGAGCGGATGGACGCGGCGTCCGACGTGGACATGGCCAACCCCTTCGCCCTGGACTCGCCGCTGGACGACGAGGACTGCGAGAAGAAGTCCTACGTCAACGGCGGCTTCACCGTCGACAAGTCGGACGCCATCTCCTTCACCGAGACCTCACAGTTCTAGTCGCCTCTTCAGTTCCGACGCCCCCACCCCCCGACGCCATGGCGACGAGGTGATGGCGGGACGCCGCCGAATCCTAATCCCGACTCCCTGAATTCCTCACCCCCGAGCACAAACATTAATATCAGCGCCATCTTGTTTTTGTCTCATCCTGCGTTTAATCAACCCCCCCTCCCCCCCCCCCCCCCCACCTTCTATCCAATGGGGGGGGCGGACATGCGCCGTTCCTAAGCTCCAGCATTACTAGATTCAAGTGCTTCCTTGCTATGCAGACCGTGTGCCAAGATATCAATGTAAAAGCCTTTCTTCTGTGTTGTTGTTTTTTTATTACAACTTTTGGTTCACAAAGGTGCACTGACCGGAAGTGTGTGTGTGTGTGTGAGCGCGTGTGCGTGTGCGGGTGTCTGTGTGTATGTGTACGTGTGTGTGAGATTGAGAGAGATTGGAGATTATTTTTAAGCATCTTAAAAAATAGATCCACACAGAGCAGTCATCTGATCTTTTCTTTTCAAAATAAAAGCATGAGGATGAAAATGAGGATGCCGCTCACTTCAAATGATAATTATGTACTTTACTGTGAAATACTACTACTTTGTTTGTTATTTGTATTGTTTCAAAGCTTTTAATGATCAATCCTTGCGTGTGCTTGTAGTTTATAACCAATTTCCCCAGACCCAGTGTTGTGTCTGTAGCCTATAGGCTATTATATTGCCAAACTGTGCCAAACATAATAGATTTTTTAATTATCTAGATGCATGAAGCAATACATGAAAAATGGTGAAGGCTGTTTACAGACATGATATAGTATTGAGTCCAAAAGTTCACCAAGAGAAATGATCCCATTCACAATTGATGAGACACTGTGAAATCCAATTAGGTTTATTTTCCCATTATAAGTAGGCCTATTGGCAACTATAAAAGTATTACCTATACTTCATCATCAGGTTCTTTTTCACCACGCATTTCTCATTGGAGGTCCATAACATTTGATAATTTGTGCTGGATGATTGTAATAACTGATTTGACCTATTTCTACCATGTTTTGACATTTTGCATAGTCAAGAGAGTTATTTTTATTCCATAGGGCTGTGGGGCAGAACCGATTTTACACACTACACTCCTGCGATTCAACCACTCTGTCCTGGGTGAATGTGCATAGTAAGAAGGACGTTGCAGGTGTTTTTGTTCTATATTAAAACACACTAGAAACCCCACATTACAGCCCAAAATAGAGCCGTCTCTCAGCAAAAAGCTTCCTCAAAGGAAGGGGGTTGTAAAGAGGAACGCTGCACTTTGTGAGTTTAAAAAGAATGTCCCCGCTTGATCAACATCTGGGGGGAGCAGTGGTTGATCCGTTTTTCTTTTGAGTCCAGGCAAACAAGCGATCGGGTTCTGTGGCGGTGGGTTGAAATCGACAGTGTTATCCGCCGATGGTACGTTCTTTCCGTTACGTTGGGCAAACGGGGGGCAGGTTTGATCAAAAAGTACTGGCCGGTTGTCTGGTCGTGAAATAATTGGCTGCACTATGGAACAAAATGACTTGTAGTAGCCCGACAATGGGAAGCACTTTATTTTATCTGCCATTGTTTATTTTGTAATTTCTTGGAAAAACGAATAAAGGGTGAATTGTGTGAAACTAGGTCAATACTAAGCATTTACTCTGTATTTTTTACCAGTCCATCCACGGCAGGGGCGTATGAATGAGTTTAACATTGGGGGGGACACATATCGGAAACCTGACAGATCCGTTAATGGTTTGAACAGAAATATGTCATAAATTAACTACACTGAAAAAGTTCACAAATATATTTTATTCTACTAAAAAGATACATTTGTAAATGTAAAGGAAAACACATTTTGAATGGCAGTAATGAACTGATAAATATCAAATCAATTCTTTAATTGCACGCTCAATCATCCAGTTTTTTAGAATAAGAAGCGGTGACAAGACGCTGTGTTGTGCTTTCAAAATAACATAAAATATTTTTCTCCCCCCGGTATAATTTTTAGGTGGGACAAATGCGCCTGTCTCCAATATTGGAGGGGACACGTCCCCTCCGTCCCCCCCGGTTCCTACGCCCATGATCCACGGTATAGGTGATCAGAGAGAAACGACATGGTTCAACATGAAGATGTACTTGAACTGCAGATTCCAGAATATCTCATGAATGTATGAACAATGGATTTAATAAAAACTAGTATAGAAACAATTTCCGAACAGATATACATTACCAGTTGGGGTCTATACACCACACAAAGTGGGCAGATTCAAAAATGGTTACACACTAATGATTAAATTAACAGCTGTTAATGAAGGTCAATTATTGCGCAAGGGTCCATTTTGAAACATTCTTCCACTCGTTTATTCTTCAGAAATGACTGAAGAATCATCGAATGGTCTCGCTTTAGGCTTACGGCCAAGCGGGACTTGTTAAAAATCTCCAACCCAAGCCATTTTTAAGTCCATTTACTCTACAGAGATATGAGTGTTTTGCGACATTGTGTGTGTGCGCCATAAAACGCTCCGAATTCTGTTGCTAAGGCGTAGCATCCTGGATTTGCTGCTAGGAGCTAGCGTACAAAATAACTCGGGAGGCTCAGAGTCCTCACAAAACACCACTACCATAAAGTCCTCAAACACACTGCTAACACAGACACACCTGCTGATCCATGCTATTATCATATCAGTTACGACCAGAGCAGTAATTGCTGCCATGCAGTTCATTAATTAATATTTTTTTTGATTGGTTAACCTTTAGTTAGCATAATCAAGTATTTGCCAAATCAGCGGCCGTTCCAATAATGTATTATACAGTTCACTGGTCGGACACCAACACACTTCTTCTTTTACACTAGCTAATGTGTAACCACAAGCTTTTAACATCAGAATAATTGTGCATTGTCATTCTGTGATATTGTGTCCCGAGATGTTATTTATTGTTCATTACGGAATTGATATTGAGTTAATTGTTCAATGCAAATGAAGTGTTGTTCCAATGGGCGGTTTCGTATTGGTCTAAGTCACGTCACATGATCTATTTTACAATACAGTTAAGGTTTTTCAGCCGGTAAGACTTTCTTATTTAAGAGAAACTAAATATTAATACGACCACAACGTCTTGTTTAATCGCCATGGGTTGGATCAAAGTTAAACCATGTTAGAAGTATTGCAATTGAGCCAAAACATCACCTGCGACAGCAAATAGGGTGTATTCTTAGCGAGCACAACTTTAACACGCTATAGTTTGATGGATATAGAACGGATATAGCCCCTGTCCGACACCCTGACCATAGATCACAATGTTCCTGCACTCCGCCAGCGGTTAATGTGCAACGCTTCAGGCAGCTCGCGGAATGCTATTAGTTGGTAAAGAGAACCCCTGGTGCTCCACACACACACACACACACACACACACACACACACACACACACACACACACACACACACACACACACACACACACACACACACACACACACACACAGGCTATAATTTGACTGTAAGGGCCTTGGAAGGGGAGGAGACGTCTCGAGGACTCTGCAAAGTCAGGTGAGGAGCGGTGACCCGCAGTGAGCACTGTCATCCTGCCTCCGCCGCGGGCGTCGCTACGCTAACGTACCTAGCGAAAGGTAGCCGCTGCCGTTGCACCGTAGGTCGTACTACATCGTCACTGACGCAGAACCATCAATGCAAAACACCAGTCCATG
The DNA here is from genome assembly GCF_949987615.1 of Pollachius pollachius. Taxonomy (NCBI): domain Eukaryota; kingdom Metazoa; phylum Chordata; class Actinopteri; order Gadiformes; family Gadidae; genus Pollachius; species Pollachius pollachius. The sequence continues at coordinate 12,089,170 of NC_136953.1, forward strand.
GAGCGGTGTGAATTACCTCCAGACTGAAGAAGAAAGCAGAATAAAAGGGTTCATTCCAAAAGGTTTATTCAACTATAAGACCCAGCAATCTCTCTGTTTCCGTGCCAAGCCACACTTGAAAATGTATATTTTCGAGAAGGGAGGCGTATGCGTGCGTGTGTGTGTCCGTGCGTGTGTCCGAACTCCGTCAGGGCAGCTCTGGGGAGATGGACCTGCGTGTTAACACCTCCTCCATCTCAGAGACCGTGGAGCCCTGTCAACACAAACAACAAGGCAGCTCAGAGCCAGCCCCACGGCCTCCTACCCCATCTACTAGAACCCGACGGACCCTGCCAGGATGATTGGACCTTCCCCTTCACTCGTGATCGACGGTTGTTTGTCGGTCTGGTGGAACTCACCGCAATTGATGTGCTTTGTTATTTTGTTCCCTATTTTTTATTTTGTTACTTTGGGCAAAATCTATTATTTTATCTCAAAAGGCTGTCCTGGAAAAGTAAAGGTGGAGTGAAATCGAAAAGAGAGCTAAAAAAAGAAAATAAATACAATGTAAGCGCTAATGCTACTGCGTTTACTGTCTGTAGTGATTTTGTTTGATCCATTCATACACACCCACACACAGGCAGCGGTGTTCACCATGCAGGGGGCATGCATCAGGAGCTCATGCTCAATGGCACTAGGCATACTTTAGCAAGCGGGAGAAGCAAGGGGAATCAAACCAGCTACCCATTCTGTCGCTAGGCTTCTCTGCTCTACTTCCTGGGCTATAAATATAAAGTGCCGTGTCTGAACTACACAGCACTATACCTACTACCTACTAGTGTCGGTACAAGATAGTTTTAAGATGAGGTTGCTTGTAAAGATAAAGATAATGTTTACACAACATTAACCCTCGAATGAGTTGCAGATTGACAGACTGTCGGGCTTGGAGCAAAGACTCAAGCAGAGGAGGCTGTAATCGATCAGAAATACAGAAAACTGCAGGAAAAGCAGGAAACAGAAGGAAAAGGACACGTCCGAACTAGGGAACTTAAATGACTCATAGCGCACAGAGGTGAAACAAATGACTCATCAACCCAGGTGACAACTTTGGCTAACGAGACTATTATAAGCAGTTTGTTTTTAGACAGGGTGTTCCTAGTCGGACCCCCGAACCGTGGCAAAGTCCAGATTGAATAATAATACCCAACTAAAGTTTAAACCTGTTGGCACATTCTGCGTAACAAAGACCATGAGTGTGTGTGTGTATGCGTGCGCGTGTGTGTAAGAACACTACCAGTGTTTGTAATCACGCCGTTTAAAATAATAGCGTTACGGTAACGGCAGATGATCCACAGCCTTTGCAACCAAGCAAATTAAAATTCAGTTGGAAGCATATCAGGGCCTTGAATGGGCAGTTCAACCATTTAACACTTTAAGGCCAAGTGAAAACTGCTCAGAAAAATCCAAATTCTTTGACATATAGCAACTTTCTTTTTTTACAGTAACGCAAATAGTTACTTTCCCTGGTAACTAGTTACTTTTATTATAGAGTAATTCAGTTACTAACTCAGTTGCTTTTTGGAACAAGTAGTGAGTAACTATAACTAATTACTTTTCTAAAGTAACGTTCCCAACGCTGAACACTACTCACAAAGAGGAGTCTGCGCATCGCCCTGGGGGTGGTCAGCAGTCCGCGGACACGCTCCTGGACCTCCTCCCAGGAGTCGGCGGGGCCGTTCCAGCGGGACCTAGCCGTTGCCATGACAACAGAGCCGAGCATGACGTCGTGGCCGTGGCTACGCCCCAACAGAAGTCATGCTTATAGAGTCATAGTTTTGTTATGATCTGCTGAGCTACACAACAGTTGTTTTATGAGTTGTCCTCAGAAAGCTGTTGCAATAAAGTTTTTATAATATACTCAAGTATATGGACCAACAATGATATATATAATAAGGGTTATTGCACTTCTTCCTGTTGTTTCAGAGGGTTCTTCTTACTTCCTGTCATGGGGTCACTTCCCATAGTTGAGGACATTTTTTCATAAACTGTGCCGCCCATGTGATTAGAGGTAGCATTGGCTAATGGACATTGGCCAATAGACAGTCCACAAAAGGGGCAGCAGACATATCTTAACTCGTTCACTCTACTTAGGGGCGGCAGTAGCTCATGAGGTAGAGGGGGTGGGCTGGTAACCGCAAGATTACTAGTTCAGTCCCTGGAGTGTCGAGGTGTCCCTGAGCCAGGCATCTAACCCTCACTGCTCCCGACGAGCTGGCTGTTGCTTATCATGGCTGACGCCGCCGTCGGTGTGTGAATGTGTGAATGTGTGTGTGAATGGGTGAATGTTTGGCAATATTGTAAAGGGCTTTGGGTGGCCTCTGGTTGCAAAAAAGCGCAATGTAAATGCAGGCCATTTCCCATTTTACTGCCCTTAGCCGTGGGTCATACAAGTAGCAGACCTTTGATTAGTGTTAGGAGGGACATGTGTGACGGTCCTGAGACGACAGCTCTGTGAAAAGGGGCTACTCTCTCAGGGGTCCTCAGAAGGGGGAGGAGGCGTAGTGCTAGTACCTGCTGCTGTTGCCTGACTGTTGCTGCCGGTAGCGACGCCACAACGCAGGAGGAGAGACCGCACGCTGCCGACCAATGGGAGCATCCGATTCAGGAGAGCTCTGAGACATTAAAAAAACATGAGATAGAGCGGCTCAGGCTTTACCACTTTATACATGGCTCACTGAGCAAAATGATATCACTTCTGTGCGTGCGAGAGACTGGGAAGTATGTGTTCCTACCAAACTGTCAGCGTTGGATGCCATCCTACCATCTGAAAGTTCAAATAAAAATATAACGCTTGATTAATCACCAGAGGGAGAAGATGCAAAATATTTTTTTAGATCTCATACCGATTAAATAGCCTCTAGCCCTCGCACTGTCTCTTAGCCTTTCACAGCCTACATAATTAAAAATATATCCTTCTTCATAACTAATTGTGTTAATACCAAAAAGATGATAGTTACACAATTTATAAAAAAAATTATGAGCAAATATTATTTTGCCCCCGCTACCTGTATTTGTTCAATTGGGAAAGTGAAAAAAAAAGTTAATAACTTTATCTGTTCCACTTAAGGAATCGAACCTGCGGACACGGAGCGGAGCGGGTTTGGCGAAGGCTTGCTGGGGGAGGGGCTTCTGTCCACCAGTGCCGAGCGACGAAGGGGCGGGGAGCTCCTAAGGCCCGCCCCCGGCCATGAGCTCGCCATCTATAGGACGACACAACAGACCCTTTTCACAGAGGAGTCCTCGTATAGGAAGTACACAGGTGTTACTCATTAAACTTATCAAGGGTCTGCACTAACTTCACTTACAAGACAATACTTTTTTCTGGGATTTATTTGTTTTTATAAGCGGTTTATTTGTTTTTATTAGCGTGACAAGACGACCGTCATGCGCGCTCCCCATTACGTAAAACAATATCCCGAGTTTGAGAACTCAAACATGGGATATCGCCCAATATCCCGAGATAGCGAACCAATCAAATTGCGCCATCTTAGGAGGTTCACGTGTAGCATATACTAATACCTCTATATACAAGGGCACTGGAAGCAGACCCTGATTCACTGGCTTATTACTACCGTGGCCTGGTACATGAATGAGGCAGACCTGTAATCATTCTTATGAGCCACACCTGTGTTGGTCCTATTTCATGACACCTCTTCAACAAAATCGGCAAAAGAAGGGTATCAATATGAGCTCATGTTCAGGCTATGTTACTGTTCGTCGCAATGGAAGGAGATAACTGGAAGGAGTTCTGAATTCTGCCAATGGTTGAATGTAGTACGGATTTGCATAGGTCATGTACAAGCACCTTGGGTCTGAGTCTGACGTACCATGCTACACTCCCTTTCTCCTTCAACCTAGACTGCGTCTCTAGACTGTTCATATAGAAACTAAAATCCCATTCCTTCTGCATTCTCAGCCTCATTAAATTAGTTACTTGAGTTTTAAAGAGCAGGGACAAAATAAACAATATTGACATTGTGCCTTCTTTACGATGCCATCAACAGCTTTAAATTGGTGTTTTGAATCCAAAATAGAATGTTATCTGGACACTAAAAAAGTTAAACATTTTTTGGGTAACATTTCAATTTAAATATATGCCCAGGCTATCAGGAAATCACATAACACACCATCATGGCAATGCTATGCAAGGTCAAATCGAAAATAGGCAATTTCGTTTCCTCCTTCAATCTTCGATAATTTGCCGCCCCCTGGCGGTTGTAGCGTTTATTAAACCCATTATGCAGTGGTGGCTGCAGAAAATGGTGTGTCGAGCGACTAGGAATTTGTCACTCAAGTCTGAAACTGTCTGTTGTTGAATACTGCTGCCTGCCTTGGCTGGGCAGCAGTGACCAGAGTTTGGAGTGACTCTGGTTGAATAAAAGTTAACAAAAAAAAGATATATATGACGAAGCCAGTCAAACTAACAGACACGATTTTAGGGTGTTGCAGTAAGTACAGGACAGTAATAAGAAAAATATAATAATATTTCTAATGCATCTTTATGCACAATGAGACGGGAAAAGGGAAAAGTACATGTCGATGGTGGAGGTGGATTTGTTCATGGATCAGACCAGAAGGCCTCATCAGCTTCTCCATACGTCTTTACTCACACGCTGGGGGGAGCTGCTGCTCGTATCCTCTGGTCCCCGTTGGGTTTTCTCAGAGCCCAGCCGGAACGAAACATGCGGGCCCCCGTCTGACCTAGTGGCCCCTCCTCCTCCTCCTCCTCCTCCTCCCACCCATCCTGCAGTACCCGGGCGTCTCCGTGGCGACGAGGCCCTCTGCTTGCGGGCCCTCAGTGCAGACTTTTTGCTTGGTTTGGGGCCCTGGATACAAACGACCCGCCACCATCATCGTCATCACCAGCATAATCATCATCTTCTTCTTCATCATCATCATCATCATCATCATCATCATCATCATCAATGCATCACCCATTTTGGGTGCAGATACTTAGTTTAGTTGTGTGGCCAGGGGGTCTACATTTGTCTGACATAAACATCGGTTAAGATATGCATTTAATACCCTAGAAAATGGAATCCCAGTGGAACATATAAACAGAGGTTAACCGATAATCTAATCTTTAAATCTTATTTGAGATGAAAAAGGTATAAGCATGGCCTAGCAACTATGCGCATGACGGTGGCGGGTGTTTGACTCCCAGCGGTTACTGGGTTCGATCCCCAGTGTCCATAGTGTACCATAGGCATCATGGAGAAGGTTGCCCACTGACCCCATACCTGCTCCTTAATTGTCATTAAGGGGTCTGTTCCCTGCATGACAGGCCTTGTTACCTCATGATGTCATCCAAACTGACCTGCTGCAGGTCAGTTTGGATGACATCATGTGGTGACAAGGCCTGTCATGCAGAACCACCAAGACCTGCATTGAGACACATAAACAGCTCACTGAGGTCCAGACCTACCATGGACACGTTTGGGTAAACGTTGCTGTCTGCGACGGCTGAACATTCACAGATGGTGGTTTTGGTCCAGAACTCCAGCTTCGGAGCAATACCCTATTGAAGATAGATAATAGTTAAAGGGTAGAATACAGGATCGACTCAATGTTGCTGTCTGTTGTCTGCTAGCATGTCTATAACTTCAAATGTAATACTTTGATATGATTTGGTCGATTACACCAAAAAATCAGAGCTAGAAAATGGAGAAAGAAAATGGAGAAAGATTCAGAAAAGACACAAAAAGGGGACTTTTCCTGGTATATATCAGTGAAAGATCAAGCTTGGTTTTTTCACAGTATAGAAAACGTTGAACGTAGTCTCGTATAGCTTGTGAAATTGGGTCTGAATTTACCGGAAAGTGAGGCACACGTGTCATCAGAACCTCTCTCCCAACACCAGAGTAAGTCGGGACCAGCTTGGGCTCAGGGAAGAGGAAATGGCGGGAGTCTTCTACGAACCAGGCCAGGGTGTTCCCGTCTGACAGCAGAGGAAGCATGGTTTCTGGCTGAATGACAATGTGTGTGTGTGTGTGTGTGTGTGTGTGTGTGTGTGTGTGTGTGTGTGTGTGTGTGTGTGTGTGTGTTTGTGTGCGTGTGTGGATATCACCTGGAGGAGTCAGTTGCACCAATTCCATTGTGACAGTCTCGTCTGAAGATAAAAACACACATTTTCATGCAGCTCACAGTTCGGTTAGTTTTTCTCTGCCTCTCGCACGCACGCACGCATGCACGCACGCACACACGCACGCACACACACACACACACACACACACACACACACACACACACACACCCCTTACTTCTTGCCCCCCGCAATAGGGCAAGAATTGTAACCCCATTCTTGACATCCATCAACCATCAATAATAATTATATACATCCAATAGCATTTCATATTACCGCACCAGGAAACCAGTTCAAAATATAAATATAACCAACCACTACATACACTCCATCATGACAGCAATATCTCCGGGGTCAACCGCAAACCGAAATATCTAGAAGATGAAAAAATACTTTCTGAGAACGGGTTGTTGTTAGACATTGACATCATAAGCCCCTAATATCCATCACCCAACTCTCTGAATGTGAAGATTCATCGAGGCATAGGGAGAGGGAAATCTTTTTTTTTGTTTGTTTTGTGCGTGTAGGAGACTTTCGATATTCAATAGGTTATGCCAATCAGGAACAGAGAACTTGGACCGTGAATGATCTTTTTGTTTACCTTTTCAAAAGTCATCTTCTGCTGAAGAAGCAGCGGGAATAAGGCAGGGACACACGGGGATTCTCGATACTGCCCCATGACGCACACACTGAGGTAGACGTCATCCTTGGCCCACAGATGGACCCCGGGACAGGACACCTGGGGGCGGACATATGCATAGGCCTTAATAACCCTTTAGTTAAACTGAAAACTCGGTTTAAGCTTTGAAATACTTGTAAACAAGAAAATAAGGTAATTGTGAGGATCAGCCATATTTCACATTTCTAAATGACTTATTCACCAGAATATGAGTCCACTAACATTTTGGCGTTTTATGGGGACATTTGTGCAAGAGTAAAATAAAATGATGGAATTAAAAAATACATAAAGGTAACAGAAAAAAACAACCGCAGGTGTCCTACCGTTCGGATGTGCAGCTCAGTCACGACTTTCAAAGCTTTTCGCAGCATCTCTGCTAAATATCCTCCCAGAGAAGATCTTTGCGAGCTGGCCGGAGAGCGTCCCGTTTCGTGTTGCCATGGGACCCTTTAAACTTCCTGTCGGGTTGGGATTTGCATACAACGCGTGAAACGGGTGTATCGTTCAAAGCAGTGTTTTTAAATACATTTTAATTGAACACGATCGATCTCTTAATTGGCTCCCTTATTTTTGATGAAATTTTCAATCACTGATTATATAAATATTCTAGGCTTCATATATTGTTTTTTTGAAAGATATAGGATTCTATGTTTTTCCTAGGTTAGGTTAATTCACTGAAAAAAAACACATTCAGATTTCAAACGTGCTTCCATGTGCGAGTTTATTTACAATGTCGAACGTCAACAAAAGTATACCATCCTATGGACAGAAAGGCCGGTCTCATGTTGAAATAACAATTGAACAATTGAAAAGTTAACGTAAAATATGAATGGTTTTCTGGTCGCACAACAATAAACTCAAAATATGCAAAACCAATAAAGATTTATAAATAAATTATTATTTCAAAGAAAGCATTTTGGTCATCAGAAAAAACGAAGTCATAGTAAAAATAAAACAAGTCCAATTCAGATGACTCATCAAATGTAAAATTATGTTCCATATCGCCATGCTAGATGTTTTTTTCATGTTTTTTTGAGGCCCCAGTAGAATAAGTTAATGTCTGGGTCTCTTCTTCTTCTATGGAAGAGTGGGAAGCCTCTACGTGGTTGCCCCCTGGTGGAACCGTGGTGTCGGTGGTGGAGTCCGGGGCTTGGTGCTCCGACGCGTCGGAGTCGCTGTCCTGGGCAGCCTGGCCTCCCTCACCCAAGACCACCGCTCCTTTCCTCGGGGGCAGCACGCTGAAGAAGGCTTCTCGCCAGCTGCCCTTCTCCAAATACTTCAGGATGATCTCAAAAACTATCAAACAACCCCCCCAAAAACATAACTATGTTGAGATATATTTATAATTTCATTCAAATGATATCCAAACTCTCAAACAAGTGGAAGAGTAGCCAAACGCAGCAAAAGTAATGCTATTGCGCCAAATAAAAAAATGCCAGTTGCAATTCCCAGTGATTAACCCGAGGGGGAGCTGTTGTTACGGTTTTCGTTTATACAGTTGGTACTCGTTTTGAACGGGTTCTTACCGTGGTTCACCGCCAGCACCTTACGGCTGTTCATCTTGACGAAGCTGCTCAGCGGGAGCTGCGCGTGTTCGATGCCGAGCTCCTGGGCCCGCTCAAACGAGAGTCCCTACAGAGAAAAACCCACGTTAAAGCGATGAACCACCTGCTGATTGAAAACCTAGAAGCAGTCTCAAGCTGTGAAATGAACTTATTCACAAAAAGAAACTAGGATTTTCTCAGGCTGGAGGTTTTCTTCATGCAGTAATAACACGTTGCCTCATTAGTAGTTTAAAAGGATTCAAGCTAAAAGGTTTGAGAGACAAAGCGAACATCTTTTCTACCCCATTACAATTTGTGTGTTTTATGACTCAGTCAGTATTCAAATAATTGTATGAATCCCAAATCCTTATCACTATGCCTGATAAAACCATCCCCTAACGTCCATCTTTACCATCATTCCTAAATATAATACTGTCAACCACAACAGGGCTATTACAGAAACTATACCCTAAACTAACTATATGCATTGCCCCCCAGCAGTGGCCAAACCAGGGTCCTACCAGACCTTGTGGTGGTTGTGGTCCACCAGGCCTCCGATCACGTAGGCCTTGGCCGGGTCCAGCTTCTCCAGCACGTTGGGTGAGTCCGACGTCAGGTAGACCAGCTCCTCTTTGTCAACCACCTCCGTGTAGTGCTCCGTCTTAACGGTGATGTCCTGTACAAGGCAAGGTGGCCCCCCCTTAGAAACGCACACGGAACTCTGGTTCGGGGATGTGTGTGTGTGTGTGTGTGTGTGTGTGTGTGTGTGTGTGTGTGTGTGTGTGTGTGTGTGTGTGTGTGTGTGTGTGTCTGTCTTCACTTTAATGTCCAATCATGGACAATCCCTGACTTTGAAGACGAACAAACAGAAGACGACAAACCAAAAGCAAAAAGCTATACACCTCTTTTTTTTCAATACATCCGTCTGTTGGCTCTACAGCTCTCTCTCTTTTATGCACGGGACAATGTAAATGAGACACAGGAAAGTAGGAAAGTAGACACCAAGCCAAAGAGATCTCGAATACCAACGCCATCAGACCCAGAGCTCAGCCTCACCTTCCAGTTCCTCCATCCTTGGTCGTGGTCGTCCATGTTCTGCTGCAGCTGCCCGCCGAGGCTTGTGAGATAGAACTGTGGGGGGAGGGAAGGAAAGGATTTCATGTGAGGAGGCTGGGAGGGACAGACTCTATGGATGTCATGGTTGATCCCCTGGTTAGCAAGCGGGGGGGCGAATCACACACCTGTACTTGGTGAGGGGCTCGTCTGTTCTCTGCGTAGCACCGCTGGATTTGCCTGTGGAGCTTTCTTATGTCCTGAGAAGAGAAAATAATAATATAATGGTCAATAAGTTACACTCTTATGTTGAATAACACAGGATAGACAGTCAATAATGTTTACCCCAATTGTCTAATGGTTAAACTTACTTTTGGCATAGTAATATATTTCTTTAATTTTGTATTTAGGTTTGACTAGTATTTGTTTGCGCACATTTCACCGAAATTCCCATCTGGGATAATTAAAGGACTTCTCTGACTTGCGTAAATTCACATAAATGATGGCTATGTAATCAAACTCAGACAAACTGCGTTTTACGAACTTCATGCTCACATGCGCACGACTCCAGATTGGAAACGGTGGATGAAAATGAGCTGGTTCCTTCTTTACCTTCAGCATCATGAGCTCGTCGAAGCTGCAGTCTACCACCAGACGCAGCGAGCTGGTCGAGGCGTCCCGCCGCAGGCGCTTTCTGCTGTTGGTCCCTCCCCCCTCTCCCGTCTCATCCGAAGGTCTGTCCAGCCGGCGCTGCTGTTTCCTCTCCTTTCGTTTTTCCCTGCAACACACAGTTTTAAATGTCAGGAAGCGTAGCTACAGTGTGGATGGACGTTTGTGTATAGGGAGGAGGATGATGGGTTTGTGTTTTAAAAAAGAAAACTAGCTGTGTACTGTCGTTTTTAGTAGGAAAAGGATGGAACATATTAAACCAAAGATTTGCGGAGCACAACTCTCAATCGTACTGTACACGGTCTCCGTGAGTTGGAATAACTCACTTTCGGAGTTCCCTCTCTTCTTCCCATTTCTGATGCTTCAGGAGTTTCTTGCGTTGTCTCTTGGACATGACTTGGTCACCAGCTGGCCCTGGTGCCTCCCCACTGGCTGAAACATCAGCCCCCTTCTCAGCGGTGCGCACCTCCAAACTCATGGCTGTTGAGGTTTCATCGGACATTTGTGGATCGGATCAATTGAAATGTTCTACTTTTTATAATGTCAAAAAGTACGAGAAGAGGCAGCCGTTGTTTACTTGCGAGTTAACCTGCAGAGATTTCACTGATTTAAACCAAATTCTAAGTCAAATGTTTACATAATATACTATTCGTGAAATACTGAATTAATTCTGCTCGCATATAGGTGAGGTCCTTACATGGGTAAATTTATAATCTGCCTTTACTTTTCTTTTGCAAACCCACATGTACTGTTTCAATGGGGCGCATAAATATCGTCATCAATCTGCGCCTTCTAACTGCGATCCCATTGGTTTGTTAAGAGATTGAAAATCAAGACATTTAGTGACACCTACTGGATATAATTTTAAAGACATTCTTCTGAAATAGGACTGACAATAAAGAAGAAGAAAATAGGCATAAGTATTGTCATTGTTGTATTGTTGTAGCATAGTCAATGGTAAAAGTAATTTAATAATATATAATTATAGATAATATAATGTTAATATACGTATGTATGTACTGGTATGTTTGAATATGTGTATGTATGTATGTATGTATGTATGTATGTATGTATGTATGTATGTATGTATGTATGTATGTATGCATGCATGCATGTATGTATGTATTGGCTGTATGTATGGATGTTTGCATGGCTGACTGTACGGATGATTTTGCATATCTGTGTGTGTGTGTGTGTATGTGTGTGTGTGTGTGTGTGTGTGTGTGTGTGTGTGTGTGTGTGTGTGTGTGTGTGTGTGTGTGTGTGTGTGTGTGTGCGCTTGCGTGCGTGTGTGTAACCAACATCGGCAGGTCTTGCAAAGTGTGCACGTCTGTGTGAGCATGACCCGGTGTTACTGCACAGCTCTGCTCGTCTATGTATAGCCCCGCGAAGGAATGCGCCACAGACAAACACCGATTAGAGCGCTTCTGTGCATGCACACCGTACTCCTTATGCGTCTGGGGGAGCCATCAGGAACATGAACTCGCTACTCCTTTAGGACAACTCAGTTGCCCCCCTCTCCGGTGACAACACGGGGCCCCGTGCCAGAAATGCAGCCATGAATGATGTCCGTTCATTAAGCTGAACATACCAGTTTGCACACCGCTAAGCTGACATTTAGTCATGAAAACATTCCATAGATCGGTCGAGGCCAGCTGAGATTAGCAGGTCGACTCTATGAACCGGTAACCGCTACGACCGCAATATCATCATTCAAACTATTCCACTGTAACCTACTCCCCCATTTTAATTCCAACTTTTTTTATTGTTTAATTTTATTTAATTTAGATGACCTTTGGATTTGAATGGGTTCCAAAGCACTGGCACAAGTACCCATACAGTGTGGGACAAACCATGAAGAAGTGAACAAGAGTAGGCTGATGGTAATGTGATATCTACATAGGTATGTTGATGTCTGCTATGCTATCACAGGTTTTTATGGTTTTATGATTCATTTCTACAACGTATTCATACAGGTTGAACTGTTAAGTTGAATAGTATGTTTGCATTGTTCAGCAGCAGTAGATATCAACACATGAATCTGTTCACATTCATCACAGGTGTACTCAGTTTGTTACGTATAGTTTTGAATGTCAGAGAATTTGTTTCAATTGTTTTTTTGACCTTTATTTTCACTTTATCCATCCTTCATTCATCATCTTTATTGCATCTATCATTTCTTATCATACCAGGTTATATTTTCCCTTGAATGTTTGAAATGTTTTCTGTATTTCCAATACACGTTCACAACACATGCTGTATGCTGTATATCTAAGCAATCATTTCCAGTGGATACTCTATTATCAAGACGGATCAATTATCAAGCAGTAAAAAAGGATACAGATTAGCAACACATGCATGTACAGAGACATAAAACAAAATAACAACATCTCAAATTAATCTAAGACAAATATGATCTACTTTACAAAACTTTGCACCTCTTCCAAAATGTGAATTTTCCTTAAAAAAATAAGTATTCCAAACTAAGCATTTGCCTATTCACGCATCACAGTAAACAGTTTAGACTTTGAATCAACAAAAGAGACCAATAGGGAGGCAGCTGACGAGATGACACAGTATCAGTTAGCCCTCCTGTAAACAACTTCCTATCCAAGCATTCATTAACAAGGCAATCATCTTTTTAAAAAGAATGGGGTTTCGACACACACACACACACACACACACACACACACACACACACACACACACACACACACACTGTTATTTTAAAAACTATTGCAGCCATTTGACTATAGATTTCCTCTAAGAATACGACTCAAGAGTGGATCAGTGAGTGGACAGGGAGGATCTGTGTATGGCTGTGGACTTTGCCTCGGTAACCCCCCTCCCACTGAGAAGCTTCAGAATGGCGTTGGCATGAACTGGCCTGCAGTTCCACTATTCTGTTCCCTACGCCTCTGAATACAAAACAACACAAACAAATGAAAAAGTAAAGTGTATGAGTTTAAACAGTGTAGCGGGCAGCAATATCTCAAAGTCATCCTATTTGGCAATTCACTCAGCAGCTGAAACATTTCGATATATCTGAAGTATTGTTGATGCTATGAAAGTATAGAAAAATACATTTGACTTGTAAAAATGAATGCATGCCACTGAAAACCTCAATAAATCTATTTGTAATACAAATCCTGTGATCTTCTTTGTCAAGGAGTGCCGATCACCGTTTAGCTATCGGAAAATACATTCTGTAAAGCAATGAAGCTTTAAGGGTGCAAAACATATTGCGAAACGTGCCTTAGAGAGTGGATATACTTCCATTTGTGAAACAAAGTGGCAACAAAAGGGAGAAAGCCAGAAAGCATTTCTCGTGTGAATCAACCAACAAACGCAAACGTCAACCGTTCTGCCACCTTTCTTCGACCTACAACCTACGACGTCCGACGGGACGGAGGAGACGTTGCTGTGGAGAACTCCACGTGGCCGCTGAGGCATCCTCATCTTCCTCTTCCTCGTACAGGAACAATCCGTGGGGTCAAGCGATTGGCGCGGCTTTGCGTGCTGCAACACGCAGGCCTTCTGCTCCTAAAAGGTCAGGTCTGCAGGGATCCAAACAAAGACACACATACTAAGCCCTGGTAACCCGCGCCCTGCCACTATAAACACCGCCGCAACACGACACACACATTTTTCCCAAGCTAGGTCTCCAGTAGCTGTGCAGAGGCAGCGACATCAGTAAGGCTTTCGGTGAGCGGTTTAAATAGCACTGTGTCGAAGAATGTACCCAATACTAAAATCCAACACCAGGAGCTATTATAAACTTGACACACATTCAAAAACGGACTCTAAGCTCTCTACTCGTTACAGTTACTAGAAACAAACATTAGATTGTAGGATACACATGGAGGTCTGAAATCGAGCCTTAATTCTGTTTGAAAATACTTCAACCTGAGGTAAGGGAAGGGACAGCGGGGCCACCTAAGGTTTAAGATGTCTCTCCAACCCGGTGTGAGACGCTGTTTTGAATACCACCGCTACTTATTACAGGTTCTGGTTTCAGCCTGGACCGGCCAGAGGGAAAGTCCAGAGCCTGTGCCCACGCCCTGCCCAGCTGTCCGCCACCACGTCTGCCCCGTTTGTTTATGTAATCAGTGGGAGATGGCTTCACGCTCTCTCTCTCCCCCACACCACACAATCTCTGTTGCTCTCTCACTACTCTCTCTCCCTCAACATTTCTCCATCACTTTCTCTCTCTCTCTCTGTCTCTCTCTCTGTCTCTCCCTCTCTCTCCCCCTCTGTCTGTCTGTCTGTCTGTCTGTCTCTGTCTGTCTCTGTCTGTCTCTCTCTGTCTCTCTCTGTCTCTGTCTGTCTCTGTCTGTCTCTCTCTCTCTCTCTCTCTCTCTCTCTCTCTCTATCTCTCTATAAAAAGGTGACCCCGAGGTGATCGCTCTCCGGCAGCCCTCCCTCCCAGGCCCCTGATGGCTCCGGGCAGCTGATGTTGCTCACCGCTCCGTCCTAGTAATCAGCTAAGTGACTGTCCTGCTCTCGCTCGCCCTCTCGGTCAAACACACCCTTAACGCCAGACCCCCCCCCCGGCCAAAGACCCTCATGCTGGCTGATATCGTGCTCCGTGCTCTGTGACATTAAGTCAATCCCAGCAGCTTTAGTGGAGCTCCAGAGAAGCTAGGATCAAATATCATTAATTCCATTGTAAAGTGACTAGAGTTTAAATATGTTTCTCCTCGTCCTCTTTGTTCTTGATGTTTGATGATGAAAAGGTGCAGGAAGTTTGTTGTTTCTTACACGCCTTGGTGAATGTGAGAGGTCAAAGGTCAGCCTGGCCTAAAGTTGTACTATCTATATCAAGAGAACATGTTTATTAACTGTTGTGGCTCCCTTATTGTACATTTGGAGTTTGTGCTAGTTTGCTCTATAAAACAAACACATTATCATCCTGCAAACACATTAAAGGTGACATGTCATACCACCAGGTGTGAGTGTGATCAGCCGTTACAAGCCGATTTGAAAACCGGCCTCTTCTGACATCACAGGTGGGCGTGTCGACCTAGATGTATGACGGACAGATGGGCAACGTTTGCTACAGTCCCCTGGTTAGGCTGGCAGACTGATCTATCCAGCACACATCTAGGCGGACACGCCCACTTGTGATGTCAGAAGAGGCCGGTTTTCAAATCGGCTTGTAACGGCTGATCACACTCACACCTGGTGCTATGATATGTCCCCTTTAATCCAGTTCAGGTTCCCTCGACGACGATTAAACCCATGAACACACAACAAAGAAAACGACTGCGGCGGAGAGAGATCCACTCACCTCCCCCCGTTCACCGGTGCTCCACCACGAAGCTCATGGTGGTCCCGTCGAAGGAGGGCGGGGCCACGATGCGGGGCGCCCCCTGCTGGGACGACGACATGCTGATCACCGGCGGCGGCTTCCCGCCCATCGGCCCCTGCGGCGGCGGCGGCGGCGGCGCGGCCCGGCGCCGTTGCTGCGGCGACGGCCCCGTGGCCAGGTAGCAGGGGCTCTCGGCGTAGGCCCCGGGTTGGGGGTGGTCCCCCCCTCCAATGGCTGGACCCTCGGCCTGGGACACGCACATCATCTGGGGCGGCTGGGAGAGCGTCCTGCCGGGGACCAGGCCGGGCATGAAGCCCGGGTAGAACATGTAGGTGTGGCCGTAGGCCCCGGGGGGGCTGAGGGCCATCGGGGACATCCCCATGGGCACGGGGGTCATGGAGGTCATGGGGGACATGGGACTCATGGAGGTCATGGGGGTCATGGAGGTCATGGGGGTCATGGGGGACTGGGGCATGGGGAAGTCCACGTACTGGCCCGTCTCGGGGTCGTACAGCCTCTTGGTGGCGGGCGGCACGGGGGTGTCCACCAGGTAGTAGTTCCCCGTGGTGGGGTCCAGGAGCATCTTCCTCTGGGTGGCCTGCTGCTGGAAGGGGTCCACGGGGGCCGGGCTCATGGCGGCGGGGGAGAAGCAGAACACCTGCTGCTGGGCCGGGACCACCCCCAGGGGGAAGGGGCTGTAGAGGGGGGCCGCCGCCGGGGCGGGAGGCGCGGGACGCTCCGGGGAACGGGCGGCGGGCTCGGCAGCCCGGGGGACGAACTGCTTGGGGGGGGTGCAGGGCCGGGGCCCGGGGCCCCCAGCGCCGCCGAGGGCGTAGAGGGTTTTGTCCTGGCTGGAGGCGCTGCAGGGCGGGACCGAGTTGACCCTCTTGCCCGCCTGGCTCTGGGCCTTCAGAGGGACGCTGAGGTAGTTCTGGAGCTCGGAGCGAGCGTGCTGCTTCTCCGCCTGGCTGATCCGCACGGAGACGGGCAGAGGGGCGGACCCAGGGGCCGCGCCCTGGGGGGCGGGGCCCGCCGGGGTCCTAGGGAGGGGCTGCTGTTGCGGGAACGCCCTGACGCTCCCGGGGTTTTCCGGGGTTTTCTTGGCACCGCTGAATTCGTACGCGTTCTTGCCCTGCGACGCCTGGATGGGTTTGAACCCGAGGCGGTCGTCGTGGCTACCAGGATGCTGATGCAGGAAGGGCTTAGGGAGGTCCCTCTCCTCTCCTCTGTGGTACCCGGAGTCGTGGGCCCCAGGATGCTGATACAGGAAGGGCTTAGGGAGGTCCCTCTCCTCTCCTCTGTGGTACCCGGAGTCGTGGGCCCGGGGGGAGTCCCGGAACGCTGACGGGATCACGTGGTGGAAGCCGCGGCCCGCCCGCTCCTCCTTGCTCGGTGGCGGTCGGCTGCGTTCCAATTCTTCGCGGGCGGCGGCCAGCGGCCTCGGTTCGCTCTTCCTCTTCCACTCGTTGCGGTCAAACACATACAGCTGCTCCATGGTCTTCACCGCCGCCTGGAGCTTCCCCAAGGCGCTCTGGTTCTTCGGGCCGGATTCAGGTTTCTTGTCCGCGGCGTCAGACACCTTCTCCGGCTGTCGGCAAGACGAGGTGCCAGAGTTGGCGTCGAAATTGAAGCCAAGGCTCCCTTCTGGCGGGTCTAACGAAGAGCCCCCTTTGGCGCCCCCTGGGGACAGACGGTCGCACCTGTCCGTCTCGCACTGCGGGGGCTCCTCGCTCGCTCGGCTTTTAAACGAGTCGATTAGATTTCCAGATTGCTTTCCGTTGCTATTTGTATTCACCGACTGGCATTTTATCACGATCGGGGAGACCGAGGCCTGGTTACGATACAGCGCGTGCTTCTGCTTTTGATCCGCGTTCCAGTCACCGCCGGGCGTCAGGTTGGATTTCGTGTCGTTATTATCCAAAGACACAAAGTGATAGGAACTCTTCACTAGTTTACGCACGTCCCTCACTTGGTGTATAGGCGTCTGGAACTTCCCTTTGTTATCACGTATGTCCCTGACCGTGAAATGAGGTACCTTATCGGAGGACTCACCCTTCAAAACGGCTGCGAGAGCTTGGCACCGGGAGTCCTCCGCTCGCGTAAAACCGGGCGCGCTGCCGCCTGCATGGTGAGCCCGCAGGGTGGCAGCTCCAAACGGCTCTTTTTTATAGTCTTTGGCCCTCAGGTTGATTTTGATCTCCGGTGATTTGGATGTTTTGATACGTGTGGAGCCTGCGTCGTAGCGCTTGTCGGAGAGCAAGTCCATGCTGCGCCTCTCGCCTTCGAGCGCGGTCGCGCACATCGAATAATTCATGGTCGGCTGCGTTCCAACTTCCCACTCGTCGGGCATTATCTGGATAGTCGGCACAAACAAATGGGACATTTTCCTTAGCTTATGCTCAGGATCCGAACACGGGCCACTTCCGTCCGGGCGCTCGTTAAACGAAGCCT
Source organism: Pollachius pollachius (assembly GCF_949987615.1). NCBI lineage: Eukaryota > Metazoa > Chordata > Actinopteri > Gadiformes > Gadidae > Pollachius > Pollachius pollachius. Next base: position 12,106,998 of record NC_136953.1, read on the forward strand.
CCTCTGGAGTTTTATGGCTTTTATGTTCCGTTTGAAACTCTAGCTCGCCGTCCCTCCACGACCTGAATGCGCTATTTTGGCTCCGAAGCAGCGTGCTTTTAGCTGCTTCGAATGCCCCTCGTTTAGAAGGATCCATTCCAGCCTCATCCGTCCACTCTAAATGCGGTCCTTGTGCGGGACTCATAGGGTCTTCTACTCTCGGGCGCTCACCGGTGACGGTGTCGCACGAATCCGTGTCCACAATGTCCCCCAACTCATCCAAGCCCACGATGGTGCTTTCGGAGCTGGCCTCCGAGAACCGCGAGCTCGGTCTCTGCAGCTCCCTCGCGCCTTTACGCGCGGCGCCACCGCTCTCCAGCGGCAAAGGCGCAAACGCGGCAGCGGACGACGACGCGCTGCGCGGGCCCTCGCGGATCTCCCCGCGCTCCATTTTGCGCTCTTCCTCGAATTGCATTTTCTTGGAGATGACATTTTTGAGAATGCTCGAGGCGAACATGGCTTTCTTGGCGCTCTGCGTGTCGTCCATGGTCGCCCCCGCCGCGCTACAGCAGGGAGTCCCGCTGCTCCTCGCTGCACTCCTCCTCCGCCTGCCGGGCGAGGTGTCGGTAACCTCATCCGCGGAACGTGATCCCGGCTTGCTTTGTGCGAATTTCGCGCGTCTCTCGCCACCCCCAGGTTCCACGTTGCACCTGAAGTTCAACGTTTCCGTTGTGAGCGTAAAAACGCCGCCGTGCGCGTGGCCAAATTTCCCCACGAGTTCAATATGTTCCTGCGTGGCAGAGTTGTTGTTGTTGTTCAAAGTAAACAGTTTGTTTGCGGGCATCTTGATGACGCCCTTGTATCCTGTATTGTTGTTATTCACGTGATCCATTGTAGTGCGCGCGACCCCGAAGGCCGAGGTCGGGTTCTGCCCTCGCGCGACTAAGTGATCCATGTTGAGCTTGCCGTACTTGAGGTCCACGAACGCGGACCACCGGTTCAGTCCGAGCCCCCCGTGGTCCGATGATGCCGCAGCAGACGTCGCGCCGCTGGAGCTGCTGAAATGAATGGCACCGAGGTAAGGGTACGCCAGGCTTTTGAAAGCGCGGCCCGTCAGATGACGCACTTCCTGGTCCGCGTCGTCGGGTTCGCTCAGCCCGCTGGACGCGCCGCTGCTGGAGAAGCAGTTTGCGTCTCTGCCTTTTAACGCGCGGCCCAAGTGTAACCGCCCAGGGGCGGCGATGAAACATTTGGCGCCACTGCGAAGCGTCTCTGTTTTCCCGCCGTCGCTTCCCTGAAACACGTGGCCGTGGCCCCGCGGGTCCCCAGGGCGCGTGCATGTGTCGATGTGTTGATGATGGGTTTTGTTCAGCTTTTCTTGGAGGCCGCTGCCGGGCTCATTTATAGCGCGGGAGGTCGTTTTGATGGACAGAGGCTGGAACGGTCCCTTTGGCGGGGTCTTTGACAGACTTCCGTCTGAGCTGAGGAGGTCACTGTCCAGGTGGCGGGACCCGTTATCAGGCCGGGCCCTCACCCCTCCGCCGACATCGTGCGTAAAATACGCGTAATCCACGAACGAGTACACCTGGTGGTCTTCTTCCAAGGACCCCGCCGTGACGTCACCGCCCTGCCCGTCCTCCTCGTGGTCGGAGAGCTCCGCGAGCTGGATCTCGTGCGTGCTGATGTAGTGCGACTCGCATTCATCGGAAAGTATCAAAGTATCATCATCATCATCATCATCATCCTCATCACAATCGTCATTGGGACCACCACCATCACCTCCATCAACATTATCCCCACCGCCATCATCATCATCGTTATCATCATCCCCATCATCGTCATGATCTCCTTCCTCGCGCACATCGGAGTCAAGTGGTCTGTCCACACGGGGGAGCTCGTCCTTGTCCCAGGACACGGTGACTCCGGGGTCTTCTTGCTTGGTTGCCAGGGTGACCTGCAGGGGCTGGGATGGGACGGTCACGTCTTCTTTGTTTCCCGACTCCTCGGTGATATGAACCGGGGAAGAAGGAGACGAAGAAGGGGGTGGTGCGTCTCGAGAAGCCGTTCCGCTCTGCGGAACACGTTTATCCACATCCTCGTCTTTCTGTTTCTCCATGATTTCCGTGATCAGGGTTTGGATTTCCATCTCTCGGTCGCCGCCATCGGATTCCACGGCATCAGTGCAACAGTTCTTAGTTTTCGTAAGAACAGACTTTGGATATCCGTCACTGAGCACAGACACTTTAACGGTTTTGGCAGTAGCTCTCTTGTGATCGGTGACATCCATGATGTGTTTGTGACCGGCTCCGGGTCGCTGCTCTCGGGACGACCGGCCATCGCCGGCCCCCGGTTCCTGATCATCCTGATGAGCGGTTGGCCCCCGCTGCGCACACGTGTCCGCGTCGATCTTCATCGCTGGACATCCACGGCCTCTTCAACAACACAGAAACTGCTTCACTTCTGGGATTAGAAGCGGTTCTTGGTCCGGCTCTCGGCGTGCAGTCCCCCTTCCTCGACTGGACTGACCGGTGCTTTTGCGCGCACAGATTGCATTGCGCGCAACGCGAGCCCCACTTGACCGGTGGTCGTTAGCGCGCGTTCTCGGTGGTGAGTGACGTTTCGAATGCCACTGGGTCGCCTTTTGAATCCCCCCCCCCGTCCTCCCACCCAACCGTCACATAAAGTCTAAAGTCAGGGTACTAAAAAAAAAAAGTCAACGGAGACATCATTCATTCCATGTCGACGCTGTCTGCTCGGGTTGGTTCCTGCAGCCTTTTATTTTTTCCTCACTTTTGGGGCAGAGATCCTCGCCGGAGACAGATGAGTCACGGGGGGCTGTTTTAAAACATTGTGCTGCAGACGCGGTGACGACATGTCAAAACAGCTATTTTAGAAGTGCGGCGAAAATGTTTGGCGTGTTTTGTTACACCTCGGATGGAGAGCGGTGGTCCCACCGAGTGCAAAAAGATCACCAGCAGGCAGGGCACCACGTGCCAGTTCAAGAAGTGGGGCCCTGGGAATAGTGTTGCTATGCAGCTTTTAGTCCTAAATAACTCGGAGCCCCTTCAGGCTGAACCTAGACCCTAGACGTGTTTGCATAAAAACGTCACTGGCTGAACATCAGTGGACCACGACGCCCTTGAAATCCAAATAAAACTTGTTTTTCCGACTTCGGTTACCAAATGTGCTGCTTTGGGCCTAAATGATGACGGGTCGGATTATTCCAGAACCATGGAGAGCGCTTACGCGTTTTATCTATACGGCGTGAGTCTATTTTTTATTCAGTTTTTAAGCAGTAGGATTACAATCGGTGGGCCTTACATTTAAAATAGCATGTCAAAAAAACAGGCCTACATACTGTTAGGAGAGAGCTACCCAATTAAAGAAGAAAAGTCAAGGGATGTCACATGTTTACATGGAGGCCAGTATTTACATGGAGGTTTTACAGCCCTGACCTACTAACTCCTCTGACTGTAACGACTGTCATGTTATAGGACTATAGGTCCCTTGAGCAGGGCACTGCAGCCTGAGTAGACTACTCTGCTCTTTATTATTGTTATTAAACTGTGGACGACTTGTCAAAGATGGCGTCAGGCATTCAAACAAAGCCATAACCGTGCAGTTATGCATTAAAAATTAATAAAGGAGAAAAGCCTGTGTGGGGATGGGGGGGATGGGGGGGGGGCAGAGAACATGAGATGATTACATATCCTGTTCCTGGCCAACAGCTGCAGGCTGGGTCACCTTCCAACACACACACACACACGTCCGCACACGCACACACACGCCCACAAATGCACACACACACACACACTGAGGTGGACACAGTTCAGCTGCATATCTTCATATACTGTAGGCGCATAGGGCCGCTTGTGTATTTGTGAATACAATTGGGGGTTGGCAACCTGTTCATATTAGCGTTATTATAGAGAATAACATGTACATGACGGTGTTTGAACATATTGCATCAACATAAACAATTATTTTGGACGTATATGAAGATAGCCACCCCCACATTAGGTACAACAGGTCCATCAACAGGGGAGCAGACATTAAAACAGATCAACAGAGGACCAGACAATACAACAGATATACACTTCCCTATAAACTAGTGAAGATAAGTCTATACAAGCAACATAATAACTGTTATGAGAGACACCGGTGTTAGTCCTACGTTACACCTCTGTGCGAACAGCAGAATAGATTAACTGTTCCAAATGAATGGCTGGATTCCTAGGGCCTGAAGAGTAAGGGATAGCTTTCACTATACTATACGTAATATAAGGGCAGTACAATACATTTTGTTCTGGCTCCTCGACCCGGCAGCAGCAAACTAGTTATAAATATCCATGAAACACAATATAATCGAAACAATAGAAAATGGAATAATAATAATAACAACACTGAGAAGTGAAATAGTGGAAGGAATAAGCACAGACAGCAGGCAGCCAGGCATAGAGGCAGATAGGAAGACAGACAACAGGCCACCAGAGTCCACTGCTCGACTGAGGCTGCGGTACCGCCAGCCAGGTGCTAGTGGCAGAAACAGTCTGTGGTGGGGGTCCTTGATGAACCGTGGGGCTTCTCTGTTTGCTGACCAGTTCAGTCTTTGTCCAGAAAATATGAACCCAAAAAGAGCTGGCTCTTCTACAACATGATAATACTATAACTCGGGAGGTCGGTCACTCCTTGGCGGTCACCTCTTCGATGCCCTGACCTGGTCTCTCCACACACTCATACCGTGTTGAAATCTGCTCGTCAAGGACTTTGCTTCTTGAGGAGATGCAAAGGATTCGCCTTCCACCCAAACTCTTGATGAATTTCTACAAGCACCGATCCAGAAACAACTGGTTACAGAACAGGTTCTACTTGGAGGCCGTCAGAATGCTGAACAACATACCTGCAGGCCATCAGGATGCTGTCAAGAAGACCAAAGATTACTTCATCTCAGTACCACTTAAGACGTACTTGGTTTGGGCTAGTGTCCTTGCTGTTGTATGTCTCCGAAGGGATTTATAGCTGTATTATTTATTTACTTTTCTATATTGTATTTTTTATTTAATGTGTATATATTTCATTATGATACAAATATAAAGCTTTATTAAGTGATGCTGTCGAATACCTCTGTCTCACTACACAAACATTTAAATGTACAGTTCTCCTGACATATTGTGCATATGACAATGACATCTGGAACGATATATTAGGGCTATTTACTGTGCCAAAAAACTGTTCAAAATCATTAAAGAAAACAACGATTTGTTTTACCCTATAGATTGTATGTTTCCCCAGCTGTTCATATTAGTCCTTTCTAGTTGAAGTAAATATAAACATTTTTAGCAGACCTAACTCTGCAGTGCCCCCTTGTGGCCAAACTGGAGAAATGCTGACTAATAGGTTGGCTGGTGTCAGTTTACACTTTTTATCCTGTCGAACATACCTCATAACTGATGCTTTACAGAGGTTTGTGTGGTCATCTCTTTTTTTCAATTATTTTAATCTGTAATTAATGTGTGTATTTCAAATATATTTCTATTTGACAGGAAAATATCACATTAATATATATATATATAGACACATATATATATATATATATATATATATATATATATATATATATATATAGACACATATGAAAATATATATATATATATATATATATATATATATAGAGAGAGAGAGAGAGAGAGAGAGAGAGAGAGAGTATGTGTGTGTGTGTGTGTGTGTGTGTGTGTGTGTGTGTGTGTGTGTGTGTGTGTGTAAATTAAATAGGGCGTGTAGATGTTATCTGCATGTATGATGAATGTTAATTATGGCCTATCAGTTGTTTGCATTTGGAAACTCCTTCCCTACAGAAATGTGCCAAAAAGAGAGAGAGAAAAAAAACGGCCAACCCACAAACATCCACTCACATAAACGTAAACACAACACACAAAGTTGCAGCAGCAGTCGCCCCCCGCCCGGCTGCACTACTGGGACTCAAAATGCGGTAAGCAACAAAACAACCGACACTTAGAATTAGGTTAAGTTACCAATGTACAAGTACAATTCAATCGTGCTGTTGACTCATTGCGGTGCATTCCTTGCATTTCTCAGCATGTACGTGCTGGGTGGGTTTGGAAATCCGAGCTAAGGTTAACCGTGGTTCCTCTTTACTGTCGATATTCACCGCTTATAGTAACGTGTCGATTAACTTTTCTTCATGCAGGTTCACTGCCCGGTTTCTCTATGTATTCACGTACAACATGTTCCAGTTTTGTGCCCACACGTGGATACTGGCCAACATGACGGTCAGGTTTCTCATGTTTGGTCGAGGTGGGGAATATTTTCAAAGATCATACCCTCCACTCCCCTGAACCGGGTTAAGGGATATCCTGTCTTGGAATGGGACTCATCTGTTATCTTTTTATTTACAGATGCCTTGGCGGATACGTTTTACTCCATCGGAGTCGTCATGTCCCTGTGTCAGCTTTTCACGGTGCTTGAGCTGTTTCATATCGCAGATGGCATCGACAAGAGCTGGATTCTCCCTCGCCTCTTTCAAGTTTGTGCAACCCCCCTTGTTTTTTTTTCAAAGTAAAAGTCGATAAGAACGAAGCGCGTGTGTGTGCTTGGGTTTTAATCTGGGTGTGTCTCCAGGTGATCGAGAGGAATCTTCTGCTGTTCACTATAGTCATGATGGAGGAGATCCAGAGTAAACCGGTTGTGTGCGCACAGTTCTTCCTTTGGAACATCCTGGGTCTCCTGAGGTATGCAGAACATTCTCTTTTACTTTCGGGGAACTCTATGTTTACACCTCTCTTAGACAACTGCTTCGAAAAGTCGGGTTTTCATTGCAACCCACTGGTAAACTCGTTTTGTACATGGGATTTTGGTGTGAGCCAAGTTGGACTTGAACAGGCTTTTAGGTTCATTAAGAACTTTTCGTTTTTATAATCGCACCACTGATGTGACAACATATAGAGAAAATCAGTCAATGATCAGAGAACCATTCCAGACCTTAATATCGTAATGATGATGATGATGTCGGTGACGATGATGATGATGACCCCCACCACATGGTCAGGTACCCCCAGGAGCTTCTGTGTGTGATGGGCTCCCCTTCCCTGAACATGCTGTGGAACCGCTACACGCTGTATGTCCCCACATACATCCTGGCTGCCGTCACAGAAGGTGAATCCGACACACCTCCAACACAAAATGACACAGCATCATGATCCTAGTGCTTTCTCGGTTAATGGTTTATGGCGTCTTTTTGTTGAGGTTAAAGTGTAATAGCATCAGAATAGAGGCTCTTGGATTATAATTGCATGTCACATCAAGACCATATTTCCTTTTGAACACTTTATGCATATATAAATATTTGAACGTTTTCTTGGGTTAAGAAAGCCCTCCTTTTAGCCTGAACTCCTTTTAGCCTGAACACTCTTCAAACTTTTGAATGTTACTCTATATGAGTTAAAACGTTCAACAACACTGCGTTTTAACTACAGGATACGAATACCATGAAAAAAAGGATAGCATGGCACGATGTCTTAATACTGTCGGATGAACATTACATGAACAGACACGCATGTCATAAAAACACTGAAATGAGCCTCAGGAAAGAGAGAGCATGCAGGAAACGGTGTGGGGCAACACATGATTGCAAGCGGGTGATAAAACGTCAGGAAGGGTGTTTGAGGACAGCATATGGCAACACTGTTTCAATACGACTCACACTATACTGCAGCGACAGACAGTGACACACAAACACACACACGCACACACACAGAGTTTAGACAAGGGAAGTAACCGCACAGAGACAATATTACATCACCCACCCACATATTGTTTGGTCTGGTCGGTTTGATTTTCCTTTAACTGGTTGGATAATTAGAAAGAATTTCACTGGTTTACAGCAGATATTTTGTTTATATTCATGATAACGTGCAAGATATGGTTATTCAATTATATATATTATATAAGGAGTACATATAATAAATCAAGGCAACTATAGAAATGATTACGTTTCGGTCTTCTTATTTTGTTATATTATCATAGTTTATACTAATCCAAACTATGAGTCATAATGTTCGGATAGTATTCTGTTGTGGGTATTGGCGTGATACTCTTAGTGTCCCATCTCTTACAGGAGTTACAGTGTACCAGGCGGTGAATCACTTAGAGAAGGCTGGCAGAGGTCAGCTTCAGCTGCCCATCTCCTCTCCCAACCGTGTTCCCATCCTGCTGAAGAGCTATCTGATCGTCCTCGCAGTCGGTAAGACAGTCGAGACTGGTAATCCACCCAAGGTCCAACATGAAGGGGACGTTGACAAAACCAAGAACCTGAATAGAATCATCTTTCACCCATGGAGTTTCACCGAGGCGTCATCGCAGGACAAACACACTGATCCTACATCTGCTACTACAATATTTACCAGCGCACAGGAAGTAGACTAAACTAGTGTAGATGAGTCTTCTCCCTTGCAAAAACGTTTGAAGAAAATCGCACAGGTACATTTTTTGCATTTACATGATTAATCTATAAAAAGCAATACGGCACAAAATATTTCTGAAAACGTTCAAAAACTTCAATTGTGTAAAACAATGTGTAGGCCTATTGCTTTCCAGACGCAATTTGTAAATATCCCGCGTAGGGTGTGAACGCAAAGGATTGTGGGTATTTTGGCTCGTTGTCGGCGTTCTATGACGTGGCGTCCTTAAATGGGCGGCCGTTGAGCATGCTTCATTCACTTTGGGAAACAGCCAGTGTTCATTAGGACCGTGTGTGAGAACCCGCTGTGAATGTGGTTTCCATGGCGGTGTGTTTTGCCGCTCTTTTGCTGACCGTTACCGTGACGTTGTCCTTCCAGGCGCCACGGTGACGGTGTGGCAGTTGGTGAAGGAGAGGCAACAACGGCTGGGGAAATGGAACAAGAAGCTCAAGAAGTAATTAGTCCTATGACATTGTTTTATAAATTGTATAACTGTTATAATTGTACCGTTTACTTTATAAAATAAATATATATATATCTTTTTTACTATCAGCACCCGCTCAAAATGTTGTTTTGTCTACTTTTTTGAATCTCAGTGTAATTTGAAGTGATGTAAATGGATCGTTGGATTCGTAAAAGACAAACACACACACACTTCCTTTAAGATATTTATTGCAGAGAATTTGTATTAAAAAATAGCATTCCTTCTGATAGAACCTACAAGTTAAGTTTTAACTTGTAGGTTCTATCAGATAAGGGTAAGTTTTATTAGACCTTATGCGCCTTATCTGCATACTTGGTCATGCAAAACTAAATTCAGTCAGCTTTTTTCTCTATTCACAGAGTTAAAGGCCAGGTAAACATTTGACAGCAGCATCTCGGGTGAATACAGGCGGGGGGGGGGGGGCAAGGTCACCATTTCTGATTTGGTGAAATACAGTAAGAGTGAACTGTTACAAAGTGGAACCCATTTGAAGAGTAAACACAATTTGTGTTTTTTGAATGCGTTGCAGTAACAGGTTTTCCTTTTGTTCGGGTTGCCTACATGAATGATTGCTTAATAGCTCGCTCCACAGGGACTGCATATGGTGGGCCAAACCTCCGGCTGTTCAGGTGTCCAGGAGGGTCTCTGGAAGTCGGTGGTCCTACCAGCCGTAGGCCCGCGTCCACACGCCCTTCTTCCTGAAGTCTGCACACGACCGCAGGGCCTGCAGCGCGGCTACGAGCAAGGACAGACGGACAGACGTTGAGTCAAACTGATTCCGGTGACAGGGGATACATGGGGAACTCTTGCTTGGTTCGACTTTGAAAAGTTGTGGATGAAACACAGAACACACACACTATACGCAGATGATCTATTACTGGGGCGTTAATGATTCACAGTTTAATACATGGGAAAACTATCATTAGGTTATTGAGTAAGGATCATATACACCAATTATTATTGAGTAAGGAAAATATTATTCAATTCAAAAACTTCAAAGGTGATTTCATTCAGAGTTATTATTTGCTGGACCTGGATTTCCAACTCAGAAAAAAATCACATTTTCAGCTTAGAACAAGAAGATATGAGAATGAAGGATAAGGGTAGGAAGGATCAGTAAAATCAGTTGGATAAAATGCCGTGACATTAACAATAACTTCAAACCCAAGGTAACCTGGTTCAAGGCCCTGCTGCAGTGGCGATAAAATAGCGTTTCCATAATGGTTTGGTCCTCTTAATTAGGCTGGAGCCTTCTGATTGGGTAGCTCTTCAATATAATCAAACAAGCAGCCCGGTTTAGTACACCCTGGTTAAGAACACCCTGGTTAAGAACACCCTGGTTATGAACACCCTGGTTTAGTACACCCTGGTTAAGAACACCCTGGTTATGAACACCCTGGTTTATTACACCCTGGTTAAGAACACCCTGGTTATGAACACCCTGGTTTAGTACACCCTGGTTTAGTACACCCTGGTTATGAACACCCTGGTTAAGTACAACCTGGTTGGAACCTGACATGGGCGTGGGGTGTGCGGGACTGGGTTCTCACCTTTGGCGGTGGTGATGGATGTTGTTGACAGTGCTCGCTCAGGGCCTTCCACAATGCTGAGCAGCCAGTCCAGGAACTGGTACACACACACACACACACACACACACACACACACACACACACACACACACACACACACACACACAATGAAGAAATTACATCTTGCGCTTTGCCGTTTCCGGGGTCAGGTGAGTTTCTCTACTCGTCTGTCCGGGCCGGAGTCCAATATCCAAATCCAGAATCCAGATAGCTCCAGGTGAATACCATGCTGAGTGCTATAGCAGACACTCAACCATCTTGTTGTTGTGGCTCCTACTGTGATTCATGGGACTTTAGTGCTGCACATTCGCCATACACATCGCCCCACATGACCTTTGGCCTGGTTTAGACAGTGCACACACGACCCCTGCTGAGACAGGTCAAATAGAGCCATCTCAGCGTTTCTTTGGACCTAATATTGACACTCCACACTCAAGCGATGCAGTGCAGAAGAGTGGGCTGTAACAACCCAGCACTCCCTGGAGACGACAGATCAAGGCCTGCTTCACACTTGTGTTTGCATGGTAAATAGACGAGTGTGGACATGTCTACGGTTGATAGAAACGTATTGGAAACATTAAGGATCAGTAATATCTGTGGGATAAAAGATAACAATGACCTTAACAATAACCTCAAACCCAATCACTCTACTAAGTTCAAAGCCCTCAAATATATATCATTAAGGTAACATAATGGTTTGCTCGTCATCATAATCATCCTTGTCTATGTTATTGTACCACAAGGCAAGTTAGCATGGGTAGCCTCGGTCAACGGAGAGCGTGGCACGGTTGCTACGTTGTCCATTAACTACTACTGCCACTCACTGGGGACGACATGCTAACTTACCTCATGGTGAGTAAGCAGTCGGAATAGCAGAGCTTTTACAATGTGATTGTACAATAAACTCAGCTAGCATTTCATTCCCTACAAAAACGTCCTTTTTTTGTCAGGCTTTTAATGGAACAACTTATTCATCCATTTATTTAATTATATATTTTCACAAAGTTATGGCTTTGGGCGTGGAAGAGTGGGGGGGGGGGGGGGGATGGTCTTTACATTTGTGAATATCTATGGGTGTCTCGTTTGGGGGTGGGGGGGGTGTTAAGCCCTTTGTGTTACATTTGCTTGCATGAAAAGTGCGATACAAATAAAGTTTGACTGATGGATTGAGTAAGCGCTGCGCGGCGGCTAACCTTCTGTGCCTGGCCGCTCCAGGGCTCTCTATCCAGCAGCTGCTTCAGGCTGTGGGGCAGGGCCTGCAGGCAGACGGGCAGCACGCCCTCCGCCAGACGCCCCTCGCCGTACAGGGCGTGGCACAGGCCCGGTAGCCGCGGCAACCACAGGGGCCGGACGCCGAGCAGCAGGGGCGTGGCGTGGTCGCCCCAGGAGACCACCGCGGCGGCAAACACCTGCAGCAGGAGGTCCGAGGCCTGCAAGGGGGGAGGAGGGCGGAGGGTGAGGTTGTGGTTGGCTTGACTAGGAAGAGGTTTGAGGAGTGTGTTTGCACATCGTTCGCCTCTTAGCAAAAGTGCCTAAGTGATATTTTGGTCAAACTGTGATATGTAACCTAACTCTACTCTCCTAACGCTGCTGATTCTCTGTGCCTCATTGGCTATATCCTAAGCCAATCTGAGTGCTTTTTACATTACATAATCACTATCTGACTAAGTCATCTATTTGACGCTGAATGCAAGATGAACCTTAAAATACGACTTCTGCAATGTGTGTGCCATTGCCTCGAACGCCGTATTTGTGACAAACGCACGAGTGCAACATCACAGATTCAGCACAGCGGGAACATTTTTCTGCAGCTACAAATACGCTCCGCTGCCATTGCCAGTGGTGCGTGTTTCCCCACACACACTCCAGTCACAGGGGAAACTCCACAGAGGGGTTGGTGTTTCTTCAGGCCCGGGAACGTACCAGTTTGATGTCGGCGCATTCCACGGCGGTGGTGCCGTAGACCACGTTCCTGATGTGTCCCATCAGCTCCAGGAGCCACTCCATCCGCTTAGAGACCCCTGGGGGAGCGGGGGGGGGGACACAAACCACAGGGCCTGGTGACAATGTGTTCAGGATTAAGGCCCAGTCCAAGCATGGCTCGGTATCGAGCTGTGCCATAGCTAGCTTTGTTTAGCATGAGGCTGATTGGCCTGCTCTGGCCTCTCTGACGCTTCTCTGTGTGTGTATGTGTGCGTGAGTGAGGTAGTGAGTGAGTGAGTGAGTGAGTGACACAGAGAGTGAGTGAGTGAGTGAGTGAGTGAGTGAGTGACAGAGAGACAGAGACACAGAGAGACAGAGAGTGAGTGAGTGAGTGAGTGAGGTAGTGAGTATGTGCGTGCGTGATGAACTTGTGTGCGCGCTTTGTGTGCGACCGCGGGCTGGGGCCCCCTGTCTGACCCGTGTTGGCGCCGGGGGCCAGCCGGCACTGGTAGAAGGTCTGCAGGAGGAGCCAGCCCACGCGTGGCCCCGGCTGGCCCCGCAGCAGGGCACTGAGCACGTCGTTGAGGGAGAGCAGGGGCAGCCGGCCCTGGGAGGTGAGGAAGGCCAGCGTGAAGCAGCTCTTCTCCATGTCCGCCTGGGGGGGGGGGGGGGGGAGAGGCAGAGGGCCAATCAGCAGCTTCCACTGGGTGATGTCGTGGTGACATCATGCTGGATAGGCTTCATCAATGTGTTTTATTAGTCTATACTATTGTCTACTAGATCTCAAACTATAAACAGATAAATATGTTTAAGGATTTAAGGAAAGAATCGTATATCAATAAATAAATGTATAAATACATGCATATATATATATATATATATATATATATATATATATATATATATATGTATTCTTCTTTTCGAAGGATACAACAAAAAGCTACTTTTTCTCCTGCTTACAAGAGTGCACATTGGTGTTTGAAAGGAGATTTTAGGTTATTTCAGACTGTATCCAACCGTGCATGTGCTGGCAATAGGACCGACACAGAATAACTCAATTTCAGCGGTCAGCGCAGACCTACCTCCGTAACGCAAACCACTCGCTCGATCTCCGTGTCCGACATCTCCGACAGACATTTGGCGGTTTCCACGTACAGATCGACTTGGTCGTCCTAATACAAAGCAGTCGTTAGCCAAAAGGATTTTGGTAGAACTTCACATTCCATATTGTACCGTTTTTGTACCGAGTGTGTGTGTGTGTGTTCAGGTAGCAGCATTACGGAGGCAAGTCTCAGGTACATGAAAAAATGATAATCGTCGCCATCACCTATTTTCTTCCCAACAACTAGTTGGCGCCAAAAGACCCGGCATGTCGCTGCCCTTTTGCATGGCTGTGTTCCTTTGTTTGAATGTGTGTCAACTAAGTAGCTATGTTTTTTTAGGTCATTGGTTAGTAATTAATCTTGAAACGATATTGTCGTTATCGGACGACATCGTACTCACAAAACGGCCGACAAAACATCCCAAGATGCATTGTGTCGCAGAGGGACCGGCCCTCTAACCGACCTGTATGTCACCGGGCAGACTGCCGTAGATCTTCTCGGCCGTGGAGCACAGGAGGGCCCAGCAGTGCTTGGGGGGGTTGGGGAGGCTCATGGCCACGCCCATCCCCCGCAGCACGGCCAGCTGGAGGAGGCCCCGCCCCTCGGCGGCGGGGCCTCCTCCAGAGCCCGTGAAGCGCTGCACGGCCAGGCTCTCCACGTAGGCCTGCAGCTTGTCCTCCGACACGTGCTTCATCCAGGAGCCCAGAGTCTCGTACAGGTGGGCCTGGGTGGGGGGCTGGGTGGGGGGGGGAAGAGTGAGATTTGGTGGAATGATGTGGTGTCGCTGTTTGTACAGACCTGAGTGAAGTGTTCATCCCGTAGCAATATCGTCTACAACAGACATCGTAATCCAACAAACAAATGAAACTTTTTTTTATTGAAATATAAGTCAATCTTTTTTTATGTTTTGTTGTCTGTATGTACTCACTGAAACGTTACGATTAATGGTAAGAAGGTAGATGAAGGTGATAAAATGGTTATTAATATTTTATGCTTTTTCCTAGAGCATATTTTCAGTTTCTACTAATGTGACGATAAATACAATAAACTAATTACTATTTTATACCTTTTCATAATCTAACTTTTACCATGCAAACTTAACAAGTCGATATCGAAACATGAAAGGCTTACGACATCAATAATCAACAACGAATCAACCACGGCGACCAGAAGGGTTCAACTGGAGGAACAGAGTAACGTAACAAACCAGTTCTGTCCTAGCATCACACAACACAAGACAGACAGACATAACAAACCCAACCCCGCAACCAGGGCTGGCCTTACACTGAGGCAGTTGACCAGGGGATGGGACAGCCAGGTGCCCAGGAACAGAGCCGCGCTCTGGGACGACTGGGCCTGGGACGCTGCCAGCACCATGCACTGGTGTTGGACGTCCTCCCCTGGAGAGAGACCCCAGCCCCCAGGGGAACAGGGTCAGAGTCACCACTCACTGGGTGGAGGTCGACTTGCAATGTGTTGTGTGTGACTGGGTACGGTTACAAAACGTTTAAAAGGATTAAGATAAAAGCGTTAAAAATGGGTTTAGCATTGGCTTATAGACCTCAAAAAGTTCATACTTCGGCTTAATACCTTTTTATATTTGTATCCTTTTTCTTTTAATTGTGCGTGAAATTCGGGTGCATGTACTGGCTGCCATCCCATCGTGGAAAGATAAAGTATCATCTTAAGTCATCATTCCTCAGATCCGAATCAGAACAGGATACACTGGGCTCACTTTACAGCTGCTCCACTTCTCAAACACTAACAACAGGAGGACACAGAGAGGCGCCTGCCCTATAAAAGAGAGGACCTCAAACCCGACGCAGTGTGACCGCGCTCGACGCTCAAGGCTCAAGGATTAAGGCTCAAGGCTCAAGGCTTTATTATGGTTCCACGTCGACGCAGCGCAAGGGGCTTTAAGGGCCCATTATGCGGACGCAAGGAGGGTCCACAAGGACATAATGGGTCCGTAAAACCCCCTCGTGTAACGTCGAGGTGGAGCCATAACCCAGCCTTCAGACCGGTTCCCGAATTGCATCATTTTCCGGACGTGAGGAAACAAAAAGAGAACGGCGGGTCTTACTGAAGTCCAGCCTCATCAGGGGGGAAAGCAGAGTGCTCCAGTTGACCGGAGGGTACTGGTAGCTCGCGCCGACCGACGCTAGCGATGCCAGCGCTGGTTTCACTAGCGTGGGAGGGTATTCGTCCGGACCTGGGGGACAGAAGGGAGAGATGGGGAGGAGAAGATGGAACTTTCGGAAGGATTACCTGGGATTTGTACGCAGACGTGCGAACGCCGAAAAGTGTATTGAAACTTATTTCGATTTATTTGGTTTGATCACTTTTTATGTGTACATATACCGTTAATCTTTGTGTACAGTATATGTACGCAAAATATTGGCTCGAAATATTGGTATTTACACCCAATAAAAAAAACAAATCTTTGGTTTTTGTTGAAAAAAAATGAGCACCTCGGAATTCACTCAAATACCACAGAACCTGATCCACTGTATTATATGATTATTATATTTTTATGCATTCATTAGAGTCAAGGTGAGTGTGTGAAGAGTGAGTGAGTGAGTAAAGACTACAATCCCTTGATGTTACCCAACCCTACATATGAGGTGATTGAAAAACCTGTATTTCTTTTTTCCAGCTACCAAAAGGCATCCCAATCAGTGACGCAATGCGTCACACAAACCAAACCGTCCAATCAAAAAGGGACGACAGTTTCGCCAGCGCAATTAGTGCCGTGTCGGTCCTGCCGTATTCAAGAATCAAGTTCTCCCTCCGCACTGAACGTCCCTGTGAGCAGGGTCGTGTTGCACGTAGATACACCAGCCCCAGAGAGAGGGTCTCCAAACCTTTCTTCCCGGCCTGGGACAGGAAGTCACCCAGGGCACGGAGGATGCTGTTCTCCGGAAGGTAGGCGAAGTCCTGGGGCACTGGAAGGGGGCCGAGGGGAAGGGGAGACCCGGTTAGAGGAAGGCTGCGGGTCAGCTCCACACACTGAGACACAGGGCGGCTCATGAATGGCTGGCAGTCAGAGACGATCAAGCGATGCTTGATGGAGTACGTCTCACCGGGAAGGAACGCAAACCGCACGGCACTTCAATGAAATACATTTTGCTGCTATACTGCTTTAGCGTTCATCTTTTACCTTTTGATTTCGTAGGCTAGGCCTATAACTATCTGTTTTTTTTTTTTATTTCAATTGAAGCTTTGGTTCATTTTGCACCAATGATAAAATGAGAGCAAATATATTTTTGCAAATATACAATACAAGGCTTTACTGTGTGGTAATTTTATATAGACAATCGATTTATTATTATACGTAGAAAACATGTATATCCTGATATATATATATATCGCCATTGTGATTAAATGACGGTACAACAGTTGGGAACGCAGGCTTTGCTTTACCCTACTTCTATCAGTGTGTGTACTACCTGCAGTGTGTACTACCTGCAGTGTGTACTCCCTGCAGTGTGTACTACCTGCAGTGTGTACTCCCTGCAGTGTGTACTCCTGCAGTGTGTACTACCTGCGGTGTGTACTCCCTGCAGTGTGTACTCCCTGCGTTGTGTACTCCCTGCAGTGTGTACTCCCTGCAGTGTGTACTCCTGCAGTGTGTACTCCCTGCGGTGTGTACTCCCTGCGGTGTGTACTCCCTGCGGTGTGTACTCCCTGCGGTGTGTACTCCTGCGGTGTGTACTCCTGCGGTGTGTACTCCCTGAGGTGTGTACTCCCTGCGATGTGTACTACCTGTGGTGTGTACTACCTGTGGTGTGTACTACCTGTGGTGTGTACTACCTGCAGTGTGTGCTCCCTGCAGTGTGTACTCCCTGGGGTGTGTACTCCCTGCGGTGTGTACTCCTGCAGTGTGTACTCCCTGCAGTGTGTACTCCCTGCAGTGTGTACTCCTGCACTGTGTACTACCTGTGGTGTGAGTGTGGCTGCTGGTCATGTGGGCCAGGTGCAGATGTCCGACCAAGCAGGCGCTGTTGGACTGCAGGCCCATGGCTCCAGAGAAGGAGATGATCTACGGGAATCAAGACAAGATCCCCCCCCCCCCAGTGTGAGGGAAGCTAGACCAGTAGCACACATATTCCCAACAAGCTTTTTAATATATATGCAGATTTATATTTCTATATCTTAATTGCCTTACTGTATTTTATTTTACATTTTTTAACTCGCTTTACTTTTTTTGTTTTCCATCATCTTGAAGTTAAAAATCGTATGGGCCCTATGTCATTTTATCTCGACATCTACTTTTCAAATTTCCAATCTGAGATTACAGAATTGCAAAAAAGAGCAGGCAAGCAAGGTTTGGATCCTCAATCAAACAGTTAATAATTCTACTAATTAATGAATGACTCATTAAAGAATGTAACTAATAGGTAGATGGTCTACATTGCTGTACCTGTGTGATGGTGCGGATCACGTCGTTGAGCTGGCCTTGTTGTAGCGAAGACTGTTCAGACTCACTCTTTAACTGAAAAGAGCACACACACACACACACACACACACACACACACACATTTTGAAACGCTCGTGCAAGCCAGCCAATCCCAATCTAGATCCCCACCACTGAACATTTCATCGCCATGGCGACGATCTTCAAAGATGGCAGAAAAAGACGATGACATTGGAAATGACCCTCATCTGTCACATCCCCCATGTGCCAGATTATGATATCATAAAAAATGCCTTCTGAGAGGTTGGTTGTTGGAGGAGGCCTGACCTGAGTGAGGTAGCTCTCTGAGCCCACCAGAGCTACCAGGCCGTTCACCGCAGCCAGACGCTGCATGGTGGGACAGCCCTGAAGCACAGAAACACATACACAGCACATTACAACCTCCCAACGACTGGCCACCCGGTGATGCCAGCTTCCATTCAAATGCCCTGAAAACCTCTCAGCTCCTGTTCAGAGATCTGCCATCCAGATATAGCGTCCTGAAAGAGTGTGTTAAGATTGTACCCCAGTGCTGACCTTAACCCGTGTCGCCAACTCAAAATCCAAGCCTGCTTACCACTATGGCATAAAAAAACGCCTCAATATTGTTGCTATCCCAATTCTATGTTCGTATGTTAGCCGATGATGTAGCACAGTAATCTAGATTTCCCTTTTAAGACGTATGCAATAATAAAAACTGTATTCTTTGTTTGTCCACAATGAGTGTCCTGGCCCCCCATAAGCTGACACGACATCAACCAAAAACAATTCAAAACGTTGTCTTTGTAATTAAGTGCATATTGGAAACCTTTAAACTGATCAAAATGAAGAGATGAAAACCATAATAGTCCACTTTCCCTTTGAGCAGCCAGAGAGGTGTCTCTGGGGAGGCTTCAGCCCTCAGCGGTGTGTGTGTGTGTGTGTGAGGACGCCGTACCTCGGCCAGCAGGATCTTGATCCAGGCGGCCAGCAGGCCGGGCAGGAGGTCCGCCGCTTTGCCGTGACCGCAGACCGAGAGGCCGTGGACCACCGAGCCCAGAGCCAGGGAGAAACCCGGGGTCTGGGCCACACACACACATCACGTTACACACACATATTAATAATAATAATATTAATAATAATAATTAATTTGATTTTAAAAGCGCCTTTCAAGGTACCCAAGGAAACTGTTCGAATAAAGTGCATATACTCAATAAAAGTACATACATAGTGAATAGCAGTCACACACATGGTCGGATAACAAAGACGCTATGGACATAATTTACAGAAAGGGACAAAAAAATGATAATTAAACACTCACACACATGCATACGTACACATGTGTTACCAATATACACACACACACACACAAAAAACACCCAACATATTAAACACACACACAAATGTAGTAAAAAACACACACACAAACACAAACATTTGGATGGATCTTTGGGGCCCCCTAGAGGCAGAGCAGAGTAAATAAATAGAATTATACTAGTATGCAAATAAATACTGTTGTACTATTACTATCAAAGAGTTGCTCAGGCTTTGACGATTTCAACTGGCTTGGGCTCCATGGAAACCACCGCACACCGCCACATTACTTCCCAGCATGCACTACCTGCTGGCTCTCCTCTGTCAGCGTGCGGAGGTCGCGCATGACCTCGTCCGCCTTGCTGGCGTCCACCAGTCCCACGCTGAAGCCCGACACGCATGCACACGCCACCGCGTACGCCAGCACCTGCCGTCAGAGACCACCGGGGGTTGGGGGGGGGGGGGGGGCATTGATTTGTGTCTCAGAAGATCTAAATAGATGGATTTATTTAGTGGACGCTTTACGGCAGGGAGAATTACAGTGGATTTATTTTTTTACCTTCAAAAAGGAGGGCAGTCACTCATCGTGCTTTACAGAGTAAGAGGCCCAATCGGAGACATTAAGCCACAGCCATTAAAAGACAACAGAATCTAAACGAGAAATGTGAAGCTAAAGATTGTGGTGGATGGTGAAGGAATAAACACAGTGGTGTAGGCGTACATTTTGATAAGATGCTTTGATGAGAGCAGAAATCGTTTGAGCCTTGATTTAAAACGACAGTGTACATAACTACAGTAGTACATAACTACAGTAGTACATAACTTCAGTAGTACATAACTACAGTGTACATAACTACAGTAGTACATAACTACAGTAGTACATAACTTCAGTAGTACATAACTACAGTGTACATAACTACAGTAGTACATAACTACAGTGTAAATAACTACAGTAGTACATAACTACAGTAGTACATAACTACAGTGTACATAACTACAATAGTATTTAACTACAGTAGTACATAACTACAGTGTACATAACTACAGTAGTACATAACTACAGTAGTACATAACTACAGTGTAAATAACTACAGTATTACATAACTACAGTAGTACATAACTACAGTGTAAATAACTACAGTAGTACATAACTACAGTGGTACATAACTACAGTAGTACATAACTACAGTGTACATAACTACAGTAGTACATAACTACAGTAGTACATAACTACAGTGTAAATAACTACAGTAGTACATAACTACAGTGGTACATAACTACAGTGGTACATAACTACAGTAGTACATAACTACAGTACTACATAACTACAGCAGTACATAACTTCAGTAGTACATAACTACAGTAGTACATAACTACAGTAGTACATAACTACAGTAGTACATTGCTAGTGTTGATGCCGACCTCAGGTGTTCTGGAAGTCTGCATACGATACGTCTGTTCATGAAAACAAAAAAACGACGATAACTAATAATAATTATGGTTATTATTACCTCCTGCAGCATGCGGCCGCCCCCCCCACTCCCCTGCAGCCGGGCCAGCAGCCTGTCCAGGGTGAGGACCACGCCGGACCCCTGAGCCC
The DNA here is from genome assembly GCF_949987615.1 of Pollachius pollachius. NCBI lineage: Eukaryota > Metazoa > Chordata > Actinopteri > Gadiformes > Gadidae > Pollachius > Pollachius pollachius. Next base: position 12,127,902 of record NC_136953.1, read on the forward strand.
CCCCACAGCGCGACTGGGCGGACAGCACCAGGCCCAGACCCAGAACACACCCCGTGCTGCAGGGCAGAGAGGGGCGGGGGTTAACACTCTACCAGGGAGGGGAGGGGAGTAGGGAGGGAGGGGAGGGGAGGGGAGGAGAGGGGAGGGAGGGAGGGAGGGAGGGGAGGGGAGGGAGGGGAGGGAGGGGAGGGAGGGAGGGAGGGGAGGGAGGGGAGGGGAGGGAAGGGGGGAGGGGAGGGAGGGAGGGAGGGGAGGGAGGGAGGGAGGGAGGGAGGGGAGGGGAGGGAGGGGAGGGAGGGGAGGGAGGGAGGGAGGGGAGGGAGGGGAGGGGAGGGAAGGGGGGGAGGGGAGGGAGGGAGGGAGGGAGGGGAGGGAGGGGAGGGGAGGGAAGGGGGGGAGGGGAGGGAGGGAGGGAGGGAGGGGAAGGAGGGAGGGAGGGGAGGGGAGGGGAGGGAGGGAGGGAGGGAGTGGGGGAGAGGGAGGGGGGGCGTAGCAGCAGCCGATGGCAAAGGAGAGGTAGAAATGGACGGGGGTATTGGGACTTCTTTGGGATCTGGTTTACTCCTTTGCTCCTCATTTATGTTATATTCATATTTTCTTTTTTCATATTTTATAATTTTGTATCTTGAAAAGTACTATTCCTTTAACAAAAACAATCAGACAATATGATCAACAGGGCAGGACATTGGGGTTACAATATCATTACATATCTCTGTGAACGAGCCGTTGCCTGGTTGCATCGATGGGATGAAAATAAATGGATATTTTAACATCCATGTGCACAGGGAGAAAAGGTGTCAGGTTTGCAAACGAAGAGGAACATGAGGCCGCCGACGAAGAGGAGTATATGTGTGTGTGTGTGTGTGTGTGTGTGTGTGCACGTGTGCGTGTGTCTGTCTGTGCGTGTCTGTGTTTGTGCACGTGTGCCTGCACCCAGCATGCGTGTTCGGAGGTGACGGACGGACTCTTATTTTTGGCACCGGAGAAATTAATAATGACCGGTTGCCGGGAGGGAAGTCTCTCTTAACGGGAGCTTCACACTCTGCTGGGATGTACTCCTCTGCTGCGCGGCGGACGACAGGAGGGTTAACGCGAGCAGAAGCGTCCCTTCCCTGTCAGGCTCCACGCAGTCCGCCTGCTGCAGTGTACTCCTGGTGCTCGAATGAGGCCGGCTACAGTCTCAAGGCATTCTGCTGCGCTTAGGGATTACTATTTTAGGCTTTGAGGCCCTGAAGAGTCGGACCCCCCGTTGTGAATGAAGGGGTTTATCGCTGTGGTCCGATGGAGAGCTGAAATAACACTTTTAAAAGGTTCCATTTTATACCACCAGGTGTGAGTGTGATTAGCCGTTACAAACCTGTCTCTTGTGACGTCACGAGAGGCAGCCTTTCAAAACGGCTTGTAACGGCTGATCACACTCACACCTGGTGGTATAATACGGACCTTTAAGACATGGCCCTGGCCCTCTTTATGAAATCTGACTTGATGAGGGGTTCCACACCAAAGTCAGCCCCACCCACATTTTGGGGTGAAAGATGTCTGAAGGAGGCGCTCTATAAAAGGCACTTAAGACACCGCAGTGACCCCGGTTGAAGCTTGGCACGTTTATGTCTGTTTTTAATTATAGCCAATCACAGCTCCCCTGGTAACGAGCCCCGGTTTAATTACTTTCATTCCGTTTTAATCACATATCTCCGCTAAGACACCATCTGCTGAATTCAGCTGGAAATCCAGGGTTTCTAAACCCCAGTGTGGCGGCCTTAACCTGACTCTGCAAATTAAAGTTTCCCCAAAAGGACTTTGGTCGGAGCTCGAAACCGAGGGTAACGTTCATTAAAATAATTTAAAGAGGTCAAACGCTTTCACTGTGGTTTCATCATTATTTACTACTTGAAAAGTATGTGAAAGACGAAGAAACTGTGTTGTACAGGATTTGGAAATAAAAATATATGTATAAGTGAATAATAAATAATAGGTTGAATCTATTGCCCTCATTACACCCATCTCACTACATTCAGCTTTTGGATTCAATTTCAGGTAGTATTGTTGACCTACTTGTACTCCAGGTCGGGGTCAAAAGCACATTTCTCTAGGGCCTCCTGGGCGTCTGTCAGCAGGCCGGGGTCCACCGGAGCAGAGAGGTCACTGGGACACACGGAGACACACAGTGAAGGGCCCCTACAGTACTACCACACAGGGGCCCCTACAGTACTACCACGCAGGGGCCCCTACAGTACTACCACACAGCGGACACACAGGGGTGAAGACACACATTGAAGGGCCCCTACAGTACTACCACACAGGGGACACACAGGGGTGAAGACACGCAGTAAAGGGCCCCTACAGTACTACCATGCAGGGGCCCATCCATGACAACCACGCAGGGGCCCCTATAGTATTACCACACAGCGGACACATAGGGGTGAAGACACACATTGAAGGGGCCCCTTCAGTACCACCACACAGGGGACACACAGGGGTGAAGACACAGTGAAGGGCCCCTACAGTACTACCACACAGGAGCCCCTACAGTACTACCATGCAGGGGACACACTCAGCAGGGGCCCTGCAGTACCACACAGAGATGGAGAGAGAGCGAGAGCGAGAGAGTGAGAGAGAGAGAGAGAGCAAGAGCGAGAGATAGAGAGAGCAAGAGAGAGAGAGTGAGAGAGAGAGCGAGAGGGAGAGAGCGAGAGAAAGAGCGAGAGCGAGAGGAAAGAGCGAGAGCGAGAGAGTGAGAGAGAGAGAGAGCAAGAGCGAGAGATAGAGAGAGCAAGAGAGAGAGCGAGAGAGAGAGCGAGAGAGTGAGAGAGAGAGAGAGCAGGAGCGACAGATAGAGAGAGCAAGAGAGAGAGAGCGAGAGAGAGAGAGCGAGAGCGAGAGGAAAGAGCGAGAGCGAGAGCGAGAGAGAGCGAGAGAGAGCGAGAGCGCCTCCCTACCTGAGGTTCTGGCGGTGCAGGCAGGCCAGCACCATGCCCAGCGCCAGGCCCGAGTGGAACTGCACGGCCTGGGAGTCGTCGGCCCTGGGGCCCCCGGGAAGCCGGTCCCTCAGCGTGGAGAGCACCTGGGCCACGCCCTGGCGGTGCCAGCCCACCAGCACCGGCACCAGCAGGGACAGGCCCAGCGCGGCACAGGAGCGGGCGATGGAGCTGGCCGTGTTCTCGCCGGAGTAGGACCGCTGGTGGGGGGGGGGGGGGGGGGGCAGAGCGAGGCGTCAGAGCAACTCTCTAGTAGCATTTTTTATTTCGGTGCATTTTGGAATGAAAAAGGTGACATGTTATACCACCGGGTGTGAGTGTGATTAGCCGTTACAAGCCGTTTTGAAACGGCTTGTAACGGCTAATCGCACTCACACCCGGTGGTATAACATGTCACCTTTAAGGTACGCTGCTCATTTTTTTACTCATCAAAGCCTGTGCTTATCTTTAGCTGTTATGTTTATTTTTATGATCTTCTTTTCCTTGATTGATCCTGAACACTCAAGGTGAAATTATTTACCCTTCGATCTTTTGTCTCAGACCACTGTTTCACCTTGAATAATGTCTCTATATTTGTCCATCTATTTTATCTATCTCTACTTCTCTTTCGCTTTACCCCTGAATTTCCTGTCTGGGACGAATAGAAGTGTGCATCTCCAACGATCCTGAGCCCTCACTCGTGCAATGGAGCCGTTTCTTAAGAATCTCTCTAACAGGCGTAGCATGTTTGTGTTGGGAAGCATCCATTGTACGATCACGACCCCCTGCTGGTCTGAAACCCAGACACCAGCAACAGTAACTACAGGCTGGTGAACCCCTGTGGAGTGGAGAACACAAACCAATAGATAGAGGCAGGCAGACAGACAGACAGACAGAGAGACAGGCAGACAGACAGGCAGACAGACAGACAGACAGACAGACAGATCGAGAGAGCAAGAGAGACAGACAGAGAGAGAGAGAGAGAGAGAGAGAGAAGGACACAGGCAGACAGACAGACAGACAGACAGACAGATCGAGAGAGCAAGAGAGACAGACAGAGAGAGAGAGAGAGAGAGAGAGAGAGAGAGAGAGAGAGAGAGAGAGAGAGAGAGAGAGAGAGAGAGAGAGAGAGAGAGAGAGAGAGAGAGAAGGACACAGGCAGACAGACAGACAGACAGACAGACAGACAGACAGACGGACGGACGGAGGAGCGATACGCTACATGGAGGAACCAGGGGAAGACTTGGCCCCGGGCCTTGTAGCTGCTGCTGATGATGCAGAGCAGGGTGTCCATGGCCATGGACAACCAGGCGCTGGTGGGGATGCAGTCGGGGTCCGCCTGGAGGCCAGAGAGCAGAGGCCAGTCTCAGGAGATCGCTCAGCCTTATTATCCGTGAGAAAACCCCCATCTATGCTGGAGCCGTATATACCAGCCCCAACTTAAATAAAGACTAACTTATTGCAGACGGTGCTGCTACTTTTAGACAAAGAAAACTACCTTAAGCAATGAGCCAATTTAATGTCAATGCCAATTCTATGCTGTGTACATTGTGAGTACATTGCTGTGTATGTAGCCGTATTTTCCTCCACTTTGGATTGCCTTACTTTCTATACTGTGTTCTATATTTCTTCACTTACCGATGTTTTTTCATGTTTTCTACATCGTCGTTGATCTTGAGCAATTGCCACACACTGAAACAGTCTCACACATTACTCAAATTTGAAAAGCAAAACTCAAATTCCGATTGTCTCAATTAGCACAAGGGCTTCAGCGGCCCATGGGAGCCGTCCCACGAAGCTAACGGAGCAGCTCATCCGGTACATAACCACCGTGTTTACCTGGAGGCTGCCCTCCACGTCCGTGGGCAGGTTGCTCTCATACTTGGCCAGCGCGGCCGCCAGCCCGCTCAGGGCCAGGATGCAGTTGCCCTGCACCACGGGGCTGTCCCTGGAAACACAGGGGGGTGGTGGGGGACTGTTATCAGGGCTAATGTTGTGTTCCTGAATCCTCGGACGCCGGCCTCCCGAGTTGCACGTTTTTACGTCACTTCCGGTCTCGGAGCATTCATAGGGCTACTGCTCGTCTTTGTGATAGGGTCATGAAATTGGCTAGTCGTTGTTTATTGTTAGCTACATTAGCCTCTTAAGCAAACCAGCCCGAAAAAACAAACAACACAACTTTACATTGTACAGCAAGACCATGCGATGTATAAATTGGTGACCGGAATAAAGTAGCAATGTAATCAAGTGTGTAAGAGCGTTTAAAATCGACATTAAAATGACCTACGTGGCACAAATACAAAAACAAATGATCTTTTCACTCTCCCATTTTGTTGAGAGCGGTCATCACTGCTCTCGGTCTACTCTCAGATTTTGGAAAGATGAAGACAAAAAGGGGGCGTGCCTTCGAGAAATGCCGCAAGAAAGCTGTGAGAACTTCTACTTTCGACTGGGAAGTCTGGCGTTTGAGGATTCAGGAACACAATATAAGGCTTAGTTATGGTTCCACGTCGACACAACACAAAGACCACGCAGACGCAGTCGTTAACCTGTTTAGGTTCTGCATCAGGTTTTAGTGTACGCAAAGTGTTTTATTTTTATTTTATTAACATCAAATAACAAGACAATAACAAAATTTCATTCTACTGGGAAAGTTAGTGCATGAGGATCCTCACGGACTGCAATTGACCCCCCAAACAACCCCAAATAAACTGGAAGAAATACTTTTAAAGCTGTGGGTTCCTGCCGTTGACATTAATTTGCTGTTCTTTGGGTCAGGCACGTACAGCAAGGGGGGGGGGGCTGGCGAGTGTGAGATTAATTAGAAGCGGGAACGCGAGTCGCATGCTGGACGCTGCTGGTCGGGACGCTGACAGTGGAGGTTCGGGGAGAGAGAGAGAGAGAGAGAGAGAGAGAGAGAGAGAGAGAGAGAGAGAGAGAGAGAGAGAGAGAGAGAGAGAGAGAGAGAGAGAGAGAGTTGTTTTCGGTGGGAACACTCACTTGGCAGCCGACTTGATGACATCCGTCAGCTGGTCCCTCGCCCTGAGAGAGAGAGAGAGAGAGAGAGAGAGGAGAGAGAGAGAGAGAGAGAGAGAGAACGAAGAGGAACGAGAGAGAAAGAGCAAGAGAAAGAGAAAGGGAGAGAGAGGATGCATTACTCATCCCCAAACCACACAGGGCGGCAGTGTGTACTCACTGACTGTAATGAATACACACATGCATTCAGTGCGTTCTACAGTAAGTGGACCAGGCCCAGGGCTGATGAAAATATTCCCATGATGAAATCCCTCCCGTACGCTTCGCTGGTTTCAGCACAGCGACAGCTGTTTGGGGAACTGGGTGGGTGGGGGGGGTTGTAGCCGAAGGCGGGGAAATGTCCTGCATTTCTTATTCGGAGAATATATCAGTTATAGGATGTGATTAAATCGGTAACCTTGTCGAAATCACTATCGATCAACATTGACTACATGTCCAGGTTGTTTAAAAGCCACAATAGTTGAAATGTTACACAGTGCAACTTTTCAATCGCAGAATTTAAGAAGGGATATTCATTGCATATCCAGGCAATACTTGAGGCCGAAGCCAAATCATTGTTGCGTTTATATTTCATGGCACACCGCCAAACCTACGTATAGAAGTGTCCTTAATACTTTTAAAAGAACGATATAAATACACAACACATTATATTTATATAGCGGTTTTGTAGACACTTTGAGAAGGCAATAAACAGCAACAGCAGTCCTAAAAAGCAACATTAAATATTTAAAAGCAAAAGCAGTCAGCTTCAAACATATTTGGGACAATAAGCAAGGTCTGCTAGGCTTTATTGTACACTGCAAGGTTTGTGTGTGTGTGCGTGTGTGTGTGTGTGTGTGTGTGTGTGTGCGTGCATGTGTATGTGTGCGTACGGTGTGTATAGGGAATGTGTGTGAGAGTATAATTGTGTGTCTGTGTGTGTGCGTAATATGATGTCTGTGTGTGTACCAGAGCCAGGAGAAATGCTGCTTGCGTTGCAGCTCCTCTGTGGCATCCTTGCTCTGCTTCTGCTGCATCTCCAGCTCAGCACGCCGACCCTGACACACACACACACACACATACACACACACACACAGTAAGACGTCATCATGCTTGCATATACATGAATGTGACTGTGGCAGACACCACACACACACACACACAGTATCATGATTGCATATACATATATATACACGTATGTGGCAGACATACACACACACAGTATCATGCTTGCATATACATGAATGTGTGTGCACGCACAGACACAAACAACACACACACACCTGTATGACGGCGAGGAAGGCCTGACTCATGAAGCCGCGCCAGGCCTGGGGCAGCAGCAGGGCGCGATGCCACTCGCTGGGCTGGATGTTCACCTGGATGCAAACACACAAAACAGGTCATTACACATGCATTCACTC
>NC_136953.1:12135494-12262994 GCF_949987615.1 Pollachius pollachius
CCGGGCACCCCGGCCATGGTCTTGCCCTGGTCCGAGAGGGCGCCACCCCCACCGCGAAGGGCCATGGTGTGGACCCCCCGGGGCATGCGCTTCATGGCCTGCGTCACCAGCGAGGTCAGCAGCAGCTCATAGGCTGCAGGGCGGAGGGAGAGAACCAGCATACATGTTTAACATCCTAATGGGAACGTTTATAGGGTAGCCCTGTCACACACAAATGGTCGTTTGTTGCAGTTTGCATTTAGGCAGGGATAACAGTGTAAACATGTGAAAGGATAATGATTAAAAAGACAATGAGACGACGATTTGATGGTCGCATGTAAAATGAAAAAGGTTTGATAATATTTAGACCGGTGTGGACCTACATGAAAAAAAAAAGGAGCAGCAGACAGAAAACTTTTGAGCCCTGATTTAAAATATTAAAGAGAGCGCCGACGTTCTTGAAGTTTGTTCCAGATATGCAATGCGCAAAATGTTTTAACATACCGCGTGTAGAGAATTAAACTATCGAAATGTAATCTAGCATCTGAAGAATGTGCAACTATAACAAGAACTAAATGACTTTGTCCAGAGGCGAGAGATAAACACACAACGGAGGAAGCTGAATTCCCAGCAAACCGGGGGTTTTAAAGTGATCATTATGGATGCGCGCGGGACATAATTGGGTTACGTCTGGGTGTCTTTGGAGACGGGACACCGGGCCCCGGGGCATACCTGGCAGGGCCGAGGTGTGTGTGAGGCGGAGGAGCTTCACGTAAGACAATCCCGGGACGGACAGATCCTTCTCCTCTTCCTCAGCGCCCTTCTCCTCCTCCTCGTCAGTCTCAGTGGGCTTGGAGACCGGCCGTGCCTAAAGAGGGAGAGAAAGATTTAGAGCGAGTGGGAGAGGGAGAGTGAGAGATCAAATCCATGCCATCGCCATTTGGTTGGGGTGAACATAATGGAGACTAAAATAAAACATTTTCATTCACTTTGGAAAAATGCACTAAAAAACAATTAACAATGGCAGTAAAATACAAAACTGACAATATTGATAAAAAACACCATCAAATGTATATAATGACTCCAGTTTGTATTCAACAAAACATCTAGGAGTGTGTGTGTGTGTGTGTTTGTGTGTGTGTGTGTGTGTCCATGTGTATGTGTGTGTGTATCTGTGAAGAGAAAAACAGAGGTTTGCGTCTTACGGGCTCAGGGAGATGGAGTATCGTGTGTGCGTCTTCGGGGAAGCCCGTCAACGCCTTGTAGCCACAGCTGGACGTCTCTGGCTCCTACAGGTGTAGCGCACACACAGACACACACACATACACAAACAAACATACGCATTATGCACGTCCTCTGCAACGCACACATCGCCGCTCACAAACTGTCGAGGATGAGAAGCGATTGCAAGTCGCGTGAACTTCTGCAGCAGAACCATAACAGACACACACAGCCTTGCCCTCATGTGCGCACACGTACCTTGCTCAACGCGTAGCGCCACAGAAAGCTCACTACTTCCTCTTTGAGTTTCTGTTGGAAAAACAAATGCAAAGAACAGTGAGAACAGAGGTGTGTATCTGGCCACTAAATCAGCGGGGTATGAGTTATAATATTTATTGAAAAAGCCCTGTCATGTCCAAAAGAGGTTTTTACTCTACAGTACAATTATGTTACCCAAATGAATGCTTATTAATATTATTCCAATAATTAGCAGGACAGAGCGGGCTGTATTTAGCATCGGGAGCGCCTACATCATAATCAATGGCGGACTTGGATCACAGTACGTACACACACACACACACACACACACACACACACACACACACACACACACACACACACACACACACACACACACACACACACACACACACACACACACACACACACACACACACACACACCTGGTATTCCGGTGATTTGGCGGAGAGCTGGGGCAGGAGGGCCAGCAGCTCAGCGACGGCCTTCACCACCAGGGGCCGGGAGTCACAGCTCAGTTGGGGGCCCAGGGCCCGCCACGTGGACACCATCTCCACCACCTGGGGGCCCACAAGGACTCTGACATACGGCTCTGAGAATTCAGCACTGTGTGTGGGCATGCGTGTGTGTTCGTTAGCATGTGTGTGCATGTGTGTGTCCTTGTGTATATGTGCCTGCGTGTGTGTGCAGTTGTTTGTGTCTGCTTACATGCGTGTTTGTATACGTGCGTGTATGCTTGCTTGTGTGGGTGCATGTGTGCGTTTGCATGCCTGTGTGTGCAATTGTGTGGGTGTTCGCTTTTGTGTTTGTGCGTCTGTGTGCATGTATATGTGTCTGCTGTGTGTGTGCGTGTGTGTGTGTGTGTGTGTGTCACCTCGGCGCGGCAGAGGTCCTGCAGGCCTTGCAGGGCCAGGGCGGCGGGGGTGGCCAGATCAGCCTTGGTACACTGGCCCAGTGTGTGTGTGATGGCAGCCAGCATATCACCCCCATGCTGGTAGGGCCTGTAGCACACGCACACACACACACACACACACACACGTTATGAAATGCAATACTTCACTGAACCAAGCAGAAGGTAAAGGCGAGTTACATCTCTTCCATTTAAAGGATTTATATTCAGGCTATAAATAGGCTCCAGGCTCATAATGGCAGAGTGGATGGAAACAGAGTAGAGGAGGAGGAGGAAGGGTAGGAGGAGGAGTAGGAGGAGGAGGAGGAGGAGGAGGAGGATGAAGAGGAAGAGGAGGAGGAGGATGAGGAGGATGAAGAAGAAGAGGAGGAGGAGGAAGAGGAGGAGGATGAAGAAGAGGAGGAGGATGAAGAAGAAGAAGAAGAGGAAGAGGAGGAGGAGGAGGATGAAGAAGAAGAGGAAGAAGAAGAAGAAGAAGAAGAAGAAGAAGAAGAAGAAGAAGAAGAAGAAGAAGAAGAAGAGGAGGAGGAGGATGAAGAGGAGGAGGACGAAGAAGAAGAGGAGGAGGATGATAAAGAAGAGGAGGAGGACGATGAAGAGGAGGAGGAGGAGGATGAAGAAGAGGATGAGGATGAAGAAGAAGAGGAGAAGGAGGATTAAGAAGAAGAGGAGAAGGAGGATGAAGAAGAAGAGGAGGAGGAGGATGATAAAGAAGAGGAGGAGGATGAAGAGGAGGAGGATGAAGAAGAGGAGGAGGAGGATGAAGTGGAGGAGGATGAAGAAGAGGAAGAGGGGGATGAAGAAGAGGATGAAGAAGAAGAAGAAGAAGAAGAAGAAGAAGAGGATCAGGGAGCACACCTCTCTCTGCAGATGTCCTTCAGACAGGCGGCCCGGGCCAGCACCATCTCCCACTGGGCGTCGCGTCCCGCCATTACACTCAGCTTCCCCCCGGGCGGGCCTAGCACCCGCTGCAGCTCCGGGTACACGCGGTCCTGAAACACACACACACACACACACACACACACACACACACACACACACACACACACGGGCGCACACACACACATACAGGCACACACACACACACACACACACACACACACACAGACAGACAGAGTGACACACACACACACACACAAAATCAGTGCTTTGCAGACTTAACCCCATAATTTCCGGACGAATTAAAATAACAAAAACATGGATATTGTCCTTAGTCGAGCCCTGGTTTCTTCCCCGTGAGCCACTGCACTCCTAAACCCGGAGATAGCTGCAGTGGCTAAGCAGAGCACGGTGTCAGCCGACCAGGGGAAACTGACCTGCTTCTTCCAGAGCTCCGTCGTGAGGCGCATCACCACCGCCCGCAGGGTGGGGGCGCTGGCGAGACTCTGCAGCACGTGCAGCACCTGGGGCACGCAGAACTGGAACAGACACACCACGCACCAGGTGAGGGTCAGAACGGAACCCTGCTTGTTAAGACCGTCAGGTTTGGTGTGTAAGCGTCGTGTTGTTTTTTGCAATGGAAAATTAAAATTAACAAGAAAAGTCACGACACAATAGCATCTTAAATATGGGTCCGTCGCTAAAATGTGGGCCTGGGTCACAACATAGTCATTACGAAGAAAAGATTATATCAAAGCTTTCAATATACCAGGCGGAAAGAATATGACAAATACAATACAATACGATTATTATCCTGGACAACGTCATGACAAATTTGAAAAAAAGAGTTAAGAGAAAGGTGGAAGTGACAAGAAGCACATCTATTATAATCACTTCTACACATAATCCCATCATTTTGAATAAGAACTAAATGCAACGGCTGCAGCGCAAAGTGACACAGATCACCACACCAAATCTGAGCCTTCTCAGGTCCGACGGATCCTCTCCCTCACCTTATGGGTGCCCAGTTTGGGCAGGGTGTAGAGCACGGCGTGGGACAGGGAGGGCTCCCTCTCCTTCTCCAGCCTGAACAGGAGGACCGGGAGCAGGGAAGGCACCTGGGGGGGGAGACGGGTCAGGGGTCCTTTACAGCCAGCCGCTTATTATGGAGGTTAGCTTCACAATAATGACCTGTACAAAGTCGGCGCATTTGCATTATCCCGCTAATTTCATGGATACTTTGCATTTGAAGCAGAATATAACAACAACATTTTGTTTTTATTGCTGGCACTAAAAATGAAGTGTCTGTTACATTCTACTGTTGGAAAACGCGGAATGCCGTAATTGACGAATCAGAATCGAGTGTTCAACAGAATTGTGTTATGAAAAGAGATTAACACAGCAATAATAACAGCATATTACTATGAAACAATAACAACCATGCAACAATAACGGTCCATTTTTATGCATATCCCGATCTTCCAGACACCCACTCAAAAGCTTAACATCAGAAATAAAATATAACATTTGAATCTGAGAATGCTGCCACGAGAAAAAGATGGAATTGAGTTGATGAAATAGAAACTGTAATCATGAGGATCGTGATAACCCTGAATGATTAGTGTTATTTAATCATGTTGAACGTTTACAGCATGCACATGTTTCGGTAACACTCTTTGGCTTTTCGCCATTTCCAACCGTCCAAAAAACAAATACAGAGAATGCTGGGGAAATTGAAGACGTAAATGAGTCTTTGTGGCCCGATGACAAAAGCCGTCATCGGGCCACCGACTCAGGCAGGCCTGTGTGTGCTCGAGCCCGTGTACTGTCTATAGGACTTTGGGTTCCAACGTCATGCATTGAGATGGACTTCTCCAAAATGTGAAATGACACACCTTTCCTCTTACGTATCCCGTTGGTTGAAATGACGATCCCCTATGTGTGTCAGTGGTCCTGATTACAATTGATCCAACCGGGGTACGGCGCAACGGCCGACCCAAACCGATGGCAGCGTGACACTAGATTATTTGGGGGTGCTTCAGATGAGGGTTGGGAGCCGAGTCCAACTACATCTGCAACAAGCAGAGATTACGTGTGTGTGTGTGTGTGCGCGTGCGTGCGTGCGTGCGTGCGTGCGTGCGTGCGTGCGTGCGTGCGTGCGTGTGTGTGCCCTCATGCACGATTGCATGTTGCATCTACCGCCCCCCCCCACACACACACACACACACACACACACACACACACACACGCACACAGTCTTCACCCATGCATCCAAAGTCCCTTCCCCACCCCTGAGGTGTTGCCAGGTGCCTGGGCCTGGGCGGGGGGGGGGCCTTCAAAGGGACTCCAGAGATATATATTTCCCTATTCTTCCCTTATCTCCCACTGCGCTCTGTGTGGGTGCTCTCCAAAGCCCCAGTGTACCACCAGGCAGTCCGTGCATTCAGCAATAACACAGAGAGGGAGCAACAGCCTAGCGCCACCTTGGCGGGCCCAAAACGACCCACAAAGGAGCCCTTTCGGCAGGTGGGCTGAACCGCGGCCATCTTGAACCCATTCAGGGAGAATGGGCGGGATGGCGCTGTGTATATAAAAACAATCCCTCTCCCTTATTTAGAGCGGTGTGATGCAGGAGGAATATGCCGCCCAGAGGACTGCTCAAACCCTCCGCTAAGCAGCACTCGGCGATAATAGGCCAGGGAACACAGTGATGTACGGGGACGATAAATGGAATAGGTTATCTGTTTTCTGTTCACCCAGCACTCCCCTTTAAAGGGCATCGGCAAAAAGGGCAAGCAGGCAGGATTTTAAATGTGCAATTGGGTCAGGGGTGTGAAAGTGTAAGCGATTTTAACATCCATTTACCAAAGACTGCATTTAAACCGTTATAATTCTTTTTAGACGGACGTCTGGGGATGATGATCCCCCATCCATCACAGGGCTGGGCATTTCACCTTTAAACCCAAGCACCCCCCCGCGCCACTAGGAATCATTGCCAACGTCCCATGTTATCGACAGACAGACAGACAGACAGACAGACAGACAGACAGACAGACAGACAGACAGACAGAGGGCCCTCACCTTCAAGGTGATCCATTGCAACCTCAACAATCACGCCGCTGCCTAGCTCCTCCCCTTCTACGTTTCACCTTTCACCCCCCCCCCCACCCAAGCCCCGCCCACATCCCACACCCACAGACTGCACCCATTGCCCCCCCTCCTCCGTTTTGTCATGCACGGCCGCTCGGCAGACTGTGTACAATCCCCCCCCCGTCAATGGGCTCCGTGGTGCATGGAGGGCCCTTAGAAAGGGCCCCGTGGAGGACAGCGCAGGGTTAATAGTTTGTCATTCCAGGCTAAGTGCTCCTGTTGGAGCCGACGGCCCCCCCTTGTAGCGGCTGGGGGCCCCTGTGTCGCAGGGAGCTGAACTTGGCCCTACATTATACGTCTTCGTTAAAGAGACCCTGACGTACCGGACGGTGACAGCTTGGGGGTTGGGGGTCGGGGTCTGGAGGTAGGATGCTGGAGGAAATTGGAATAAGGCGGCCCGTTACCCATAATTCTTCATGGATGCACATGGCGTTTGCCTGCTCCTAAACCAGGGCTGCATCCGCCAGCGGATGTTTGGAGATTACGTATTTCCCCTCTGTGTGCTGCACATCAGATGCCGGCAAAATTAAAGTCACCTGTGATAATTTACAGATTTTTTATTTTTTTTTCACCGCGACGTTGTTCTTATTCGGTTACCAGACTCCGGCTGAATTGTGGGATAGCGTAGTGACCTACCGTTGTATACTGTGGCGGTAGTACGCATTCAGAAACTTTTTTGCCCTCTACACAATGCGTAGTGAGCATTCGGACGCGCTATATTTGTGACGTACTACAAAATGCCTACTATATAGAAGTCAAGTATGAGTATTCGGATACAGCCCAGGTGTGAATCTGAGTTGTAGATCTGGATTAAGTTGGGACAGAACCAGCTGTGAATCTGGGTTGTAGACCTGTACTAAACTGGGACAGAACAAGATGTAAATCTGGGTTGTAGATCTGGATTAATATTGGATGGAATCAGGTGTGAAACTGGGTTGTAGATCTGGATTAAGCTGGATGGGATTGAACATGGTGTGGATTTGTGATAACCTGGTTTGTTTGTGGTCTGACTCTGGTTATATGGTTTGTTCTATGGTTGGAGGAAAACACCACCACCCGAAATGTAGTACGGTAAAATAGTATATACACGCTTCTATGGTGAGTTTGTCCTAATCGTGGATTGATCTTGGTGCCCCGTTGAGCAAGGCAGGGTTTCTAGCAAGTACCAGGAGCAGCCTGCGTGCTTTGAACATCGAGATGGCAGCAAACTAGAGCTGCAATGCTTCAAAATAAATCCACCCAGTCCGAGAGGAGCTTAGTGTACCACCACAGAAACGTCAGCGCTCTCGCATTCGAGTCCAGTGGGTAAAAATCATCCCAGAGGGGCCAAGCTACCCATCCTGAGACTACATGCGGCAAGTGGAGGAAGCAGGTGGGACCTGCTTCCTCCATGCTGCATGCATCTTGCTCCCAACACCTGGCCCCCAGTACAGGGACCGTCTGAAGCCTTTTGGGGGTCTGGCTTGGGGTTCCCCTGGCGGTCCGGCAGTCTGGCTCATCCTTCATCAGGCGAGCATTGCTCTGATCCTGGGCAGGACCGTGTGGCAGTATGGCCGGTTGGAATTGTACGGGTTCCATAGAGAGCTGTTAAGACGGAATTAGACCTGGGAGGTATGATCGAGGGACCGGGGGATCGCCGGTCGAGGGACCGGCGATCAATCAGGGAACACGAGGCGCGGGTTCACATCGTCCGGGACTTCAGTAGCGGATATTAAACGGCCTGTTTTCAGTTTCGCCCGATCAGCAAAGATTGACTGCCTGTCGGCTTACGTCCTGAGTGGCAGGTGTGATGATTGCGGTCTGGTTTGTTGTGTTTGCGGTGTTTGGCTGGGGTCCCGGTCCAACAGCCGTACCCAGTTTCTTGTGGTTGTTTTGACGTTTGCGTTTTAGACGCTGATCCGTACTTGGCAGCGGCCCCCTTTTTTGAGTTTGCCTCCGGGTGAGGTGGAACGTGTCGGCGCGTGGGGCCATGCAGCGTACTACCCCGGGGCTCCTCCGTCCTGCCTGACACTAGCTGCTCCTCCAGCTCCGAGGCGATAGAGGGGAAGACTGCACCCAGAGGAGCACCGAAACAGACCTCCATATCCTCCCATTCTCAGAGCTGTGCTATATTTATCAAAATGATCGATTTTTCTTACAAATCTTGTTGATATCCATCTATTTTGCCATGTACAATATCTTGACATATTGTATTTGATGTCTGTTTTCAGGTCGGACTTGTGAACGGGTCGATCACTGTCTCCGCTGTCACATTCGAGGGCCGGGCAGAGAGGCTCTCTGGGAGCAATTAGAAACTAACAAACCACGCGTAATTAGCCCCCCATCACAGCTTGGGATGATTCCCGTTACCTTTGGGGTGGCGCCGTTATCTTTCCCAGGGGGTGACATGTGAGGTCTGTCGGTCCTTCCCCCAACCCCCCACCCCGACAGAACAAAGACCTCCTATGCTAGGAACACCTCGGAATAAGGTAGGAGACGACCCCGTCCTGACAGGAATGAAACCGGAGCATTGACATTTCAACGTCTCTCCAAGTAGGATATTGACTGTAGAACTACAACCCAGCTCTGGCAGGTACAAACGTACACACACACACACACACACACACACACACAAACACACACACACACACACACTTTGAGCTACCTTAGAGGGGTCTGCCTCCGCGATGGCGACGGCGGCCCCCAGGGCCTGGTGGCAGATGGCAGGGGGGCCGGCGGTGAGGAGGTGGGCCACCACCAGCACCAGGGACCAGGGCAGCGGCTGCGGACCGCCGGGGTGACCCAGGGACGAGGTGACGGAGGCCAGCCACTCGGCGGCGGCGGCGGCGTGGGGGTCCTCGGCGGCGGCGGCGGCGGCGGCCACCCTGCGCAGCACGGCCACGGCCAGGTGCAGCTCGCTGTACCACGGGCTGGGGGGCAGCGGCGGCACGCCACCGGGCTGGGGGGATTAGGATGGAGCATTTCAACCAATCAGGACTTGGGGTTTGAGTTGAGGCGCAACGCTAGGATCGCTGCACTGGTACAGCCTTGGATTATAAATATTAACAATGGCCGACTTTTTTTTTTTTTTACTACATTGACATTTTGCTTCAAGTGTCAGTGTATTGTTGCTGTAGTTCCACGCCTTTTCATTCATTGGTGCTTGAGTTATATGCGTTGTCGCTATGGTAACACGCCTTGAGTACGGGGCGTTGTTGCTATAGTTACACGCCTCGAATGGATTGCATTGTTGCTCAAGGTACATGTTATGAATGGATGCATCGTTTGTTGCTCAAGGTACATCTTCTGAATTGGTCAGTTGCTGCTGTAGTGACATGCATTGAGTGCATGCCCTTTCTGCCCCAGCGCTAGGGCTGGTTCAATACGTTGGGTAAAGGTGCAATTAATCTAATTTCGATACTTTTTTGGTCAAACGGTCTCCAAACCAATATAATCGTGTTGAAACTATTTTTTTTCTGTTATGTTTCTTTTTGTCGTTAAATGTTTTTTTTGAGAAATGCATCATGTTTTCAAGCTCCAAAAGCAATCGTTTGAATAAATCGTGATTTTAATATTGAACCAAAATAATGGTGGACTGGTGGATTCCCTCCATGGCCGAGCAGGCGGCCCTGGGCGGCGCTCACCTGCGGGGCGGGGCCCGTGGCCCTCTGAGCGCTGCGCAGCACGCGGCCGGCCAGCGCCAGGGCGCGGCGGTGGAGCCGGGGCTCCGCCAGGGGCTCCACCAGCCCGGCAACGGACAGGAGCTGCAGCACGGGCAGCAGCAGCAGAGGGGCCCCCCAGGGGGCCAGAGGGTCTTGCTCCGGGGCCAGGGAGAGGGCTTTGGGGACAGGAGGGGAGGGGGGAGGGGGGAGGGAGGGAGGGTAGGGAGAGAGGGAGGGAGGGGGGTAGAGAGGTGGGAGGGATGGAGGGGAGAGGGGGGAGGGATGGAGGGAGGGGGGAGGGAGGGAGGGAGGGAGGGGAGGGATGGAGGGAGGGGGGGAGGGAGGGAGGGAGGGAGGGAGGGAGGGGAGAGGGAGGGAGGGAGGGGAGAGGGGGGAGGGATGGCAGCCGCGAAGGACGTGATGAAATGATTGGGGGGTAAGAAAAAAGGTTAAGAAGTTAAAGGGGCTACCGCCTTTACGTTATGACAATCTGAGCAGTAGTGATGGTCGGAATGGTTTCAGGAACGCAAAGACACATTGGGTTTCCATAGCAGCAGCGAGTGCCAGGGGCGTGAACTCGGGTGAGCACCCGATAAAAGGCATACTCTGGAAATGCATTTTCGGCCGGAAGTATCATTCTTCATGTATTTTACAGAGAATTTACCCCAGTTTAACAACCTTTGACGTTTTAGCAAATAAACACTGAAATAAAATGATGATCCTCAACCCAAAACCTCAAATCATTGCCTTGCTTTTTTGCATTTGGTTTCAACGGGAAACGTGTGGAAGGGGCTTGAGTGAGTCCTGGTGTGTGTTGGGCCTTGGGGTGCTGGTTTGTGGGGGTTGAGTGAGGGCTGGTGTGTGTGAGGCGACAGGGTGCTGGTTACCGAGGTTCAGTAGGCCGGTCTGTTGGTCTGCTGGTGCTTCCAGGAGCAACAGGCCCAGACCCATCAGTACCTCCTCTACTGGGACCTCCTGCAAAACACACACACACACACACACACACACACACACACACACAATGAAATAATTAGTCAATAACAAATATAAACAAAATAGAAATGATCAGGATGATGATGATCAGGCTGGTCTGCCTCTGCCTTGCCGCAAGGATTTCATTAACCAGAATCGCCCTGTGTTAAGGGTTAAAGAACTTTAATGGATCCTCCGCTTTCGTCTTCAAAATAAGAGTTTGATCGAGGTTGCTTGTTTTTCCATCAAAGTGTCAAACTCTTATTTTCAAAGCGAGTGCGGATGGCCCTGGGTGGCAGGAGCGCCTGTACCTGCCGGCAGGTGGGCAGCAGCCGGTGGATGAGCTGCAGGAAGATGCGGCAGTCCCCGCTGAGCTGCAGGCTGAGCTTGCAGGCGCAGAGCAGCAGCAGGGCCAGACGGGCGCTCTCCGCACGCCAGCGCTGCCCGGGCGCCCTCTCCAGGCTGGGCAGCAGCACCTCGGCGCAGCCCTGGAGCTCCAGGACCGCCCCCATGCTGTCCACCTGCAGGGAGGGGGAGAGGGAGGGAGGGAGGGAGAGGGAGGAAGAGGGAGGGAGAGAGGGAGGGAGAGGGGGAGGGAGGGAGGGGGAGAGGGAGGGAGGGAGAGGGGGAGAGGGAGGAAGAGGAAGGGAGAGAGGGAGGGAGAGGGGGAGGGAGGGAGGGGGAGAGGGAGGAAGAGGGAGGGAGAGGGAGGGTAAGGGAGAGAGAGGGAGAGGGAGGGAGGGGGGGAGAGAGGGAGGGAGGGAGGGGGGAGAGGGAGGAAGAGGGAGGGAGAGGGGGGAAGAGGGAGGGAGAGGGAGGGAGGAGAGGGAGGGAGGGAGGGAGGGAGAGGGAGAGAGGGAGGAAGAGGGAGGGAGAGAGGGAGGAAGAGGGAGGGAGAGGGAGGGTGAGAGGGAGAGGGAGGGAGAAAGAGGGAGAGGGAGAGGGGGAGAGAGGGAGGGAGGGAGGGTGAGGGAGGGAGGGTGAGGGGGAGAGAGGGAGGGAGAGGGGGAGAGAGGGAGGGAGAGGGGGGAGGGAGAGGGAGGGTGAGGGGGAGAGGGAGGGAGGAAGAGGAAGGGAGAGAGGGAGGGAGAGTGAGGGGGAGAGAGGGAGAGGGAGAGGGAGGGGGAGGGAGAGGGAGGGTGAGGGGGAGAGAGGGAGAGAGGGAGGGAGAGGGGGAGAGGGAGGAAGAGGGAGGGTGAGGGGGAGGGAGAGGGGGGAGAGGGAGGGAGGGAGGGAGAGGGATGGAGAGGGAGGGAGAGGGGGGGAGAGGGAGGGAGAGGGGGGGAGAGGGAGGGAGAGGGGGGAGAGGGAGGGAGGGGGGAGAGAGAGGGAGGGAGAGGGGGAGAGAGGGAGGGAGATTGGGAGATACAGGGAGGGCAGGGCTTAGTTATGGTTCCACATCGACACAACGCAAGGGGGTTTACGGACCCCTTACGTCCTTGCGGACCCTTCTTGCGTCCGTCGCAAGGACCTGATGAGCGCCTCCCAATAATGGTAACCTTTTGATCGGACCAATCACAGCCCTTCCTGCTGCGTCGCCTTGACGCAAGGTTACCATTTTCACCGATGCAGAACCAAAACAGGTTCACGACTGCGTTGAAGCGACTGCGTGTTCATTGCGTTGCGTCACCCTGGAACCATAACTGAGCCTTCAGTGGCAAATGGACAGGATTGATGTACTGCTTTTCTAACAGGTGGTAACTTAGGTGCCTTGCTCAGGGAACACATTGACACTTAGGTGTGTCAGGGGGGAGAAAGAGAGGGAGAGGGAGAGAGAATTACTCCTCTCCAAACACACAAAGAGAAGCAGTGCGCACTTACTGACTAATGAGTACACACATGCACAGACCATACACAGTAAGTGCATGAGAGAGAGAGGCAGAGAGAAAGGGGGGAAAGAAAGACAAATAAAGAGCTTAAGAAAGAAAGAGAGTAATGCTCGATAGATCTATCCTTTTGTCATTAGCTGCAGCTACGTTTCGGTGGGAGGAAAAATAAGATATTCTTTGTATATTAGACATGGAACTAGCGATCTCTACCTTTAAACAACACCTAAAACATCCGTCGGCGATCGCTCAACCGAAGTACAACCACCATGTTCCACAGCAGACATCGGGAGGGAAAACATCTGGTCGTATTTTTGGTGAACGTCGCTCATCTCTACTCCCTCCTCCTGTCGAGACGCAGGCGGCCTCACCTGCATGTGGGGAACCAGCTGGCAGAAACAGCCCAGCAGGCTCTCATGGACCAGCGACGAGCCTCTCCCAGGGTCCTCATGGGCGGGGCCTCCCTCGTGGGCGGGGCCTCCCTCATGGGCGGGGCCTCCCTCGGGGGCGGGGACAGGCAGGAGGAGGCGGAGCAGGTTCTGTCTGAAGGCGGCGTGTGCCGGCTGCCTCTGGGGCTCGCAGTACAGGTAGCGGAGGAACGGCGTCAGCATCGTGACGTAAGCGGGGTCCTCCCTGTGCCAGACGTTGGCAGAAATACCGGGTGACAAAGTAGTAGCATACATTTAACACTCAAGGGGCATACAAAGAGCATATAAGCAAACTACAAGTAGCAAACAAGTAAAATACTAATAGCATTAAAGTAGCGTGCAAGTAGCACACATTTAACGTACAAGTAACACTCAAAATAAGTCAAATAAAAATAACCTGTATAAATAAAACATGTATGTTATTTGCATGATCAACTTCTATACAACTGCAACAGTGTAAAGGAGAGGTTCTTGGGGCTGTAGGGATTGGCTGTACTAAGGTGGAGGTCTGGTTAGTGTCATCATATCTTTCAGAGGACCAGTTCACTGCTTCCATAACCTCACCTTGAATCAAGATCAATGTATCGCCAAAAATCGACGTGTTACTCAAACAACACCTCAAAAGACCACCGTGTCGTGTTTCGGGATGTGTCTGTACCGCTGACCGGAGGGGAAGCCAGCACTTTTAAATAACCAATCAGAACCAGGTAGAACACTGAACAACACGATGGTGGGAGACTTCCAAGAACTGGAGAGGTACGCTGAGCTACGGAGCTTGCGGCAGCCTTTCGTTTGAGATGCGAGTCGGAACGGGAGCACAGCGAGGCGTTTGAGAATGCATGAAGAGGAATCCCACCGCCCTTCTCTCCACACCTAGCACATGGCCTGATGGGAGGAGGAGGAGGAGGAGGAAGGGGGGATAGCACTTGCCTTTCTGTCCCTTCCTGGATGAAGTGGTGGATCTCCAGCAGCAGGTAGGGCCAGCATTCAGCCCGGTTCTCCAGGGCGGTGATGTAGGGATGGGGGTTGCTTCTGCAACACCAGACAAAAGACGATTGTTTTAGAGACATAGAATACAGTGGAATACAACCGCTACCATTTTAAGATTGGTATCATAAACGTTGTATTTTAGACACTTGCCATCTGTAGTATTGTAAAGGAGGCAGACACGCAATTTATCGTGGGTAATAGATATTTCTGTTTCATTTCACTGGCCATTTTGACCCCAAAAAACTTCTGTTACCAGTGTTTGACCTTGCTGTGTTGCCTTAAAACTTACATCGAGGCACAAATTGCAATGCGTTCATGTTTTTTATTGAAATATATGTACCGTGTCCTCAACTTTGTAGGACTTACCGAAGAGTTACTGAATGATATAAAGGATACGAGTTGTTAACTTTCAATGCCTGCATTATCTGAAGGTGTACTATAGAACATAGACGAACAGAAAAGTGTAAGAAACATTGGCATTGTCCTTGAGCAAGCTTTGAGCACACAAATCTGCCATGCATTAAATTAATGACAATATTCAGTAAGGTGTACTATAGAACATAGACGAACAGAAAAGTGTAAGAAACATTGGCATTGTCCTTGAGCAAGCTTTGAGCACACAAATCTGCAATGCACTAAATGAATGACAATATTCAGTTGACGAGCCTTTCTTGGTCGTGACACTCGAGTCCATCTGAAGATCCCGAGTGGAGACAGGTCAAAGGTTAACCAAACAGGAGTGGGCAGTGTGGGATTCGGGGGGGGGGGGGGGGGGGGGACATCCGTCATCGCATCAATCGTCTTGATGGGGAGGAAGAGAGCGGACAAAACACCCACTTCAGCCGTGACCATGGCGGGCACCAGCATTGGCTGAACAGGGAAGACCATGTTATCTGCCCTGAGCATCTCTCTCTCCCCCCCTCTCCCTCTGTCTATCCCCCCTCGGCTCTATTCAGGTTACCCCGAGTTCTCCCCCCCCCCAGCCCACATCCATCAGTCTCCCCGTCTTATCTCCCCTTTCCCCCGGCCACACAATAAGACAGGAGGAAGGGGGGTGGGGGGGGAAGGACAAGCTCAAACTCAAGGGTGGGGGGGAGCAACTGCAAGTTCAGCCGTCTGAACTGAGAACGTCTGGCAGCAGCTTCCTAAAGGCTTAGTTATAGTTGGACGTCGACGCAACGCAAGGGGGTTTACGGACCCATTACGTCCTTGCGGACCCTCCTTTTGTCCACCGCAAGGGCCTGACGCGCGCCTCGCAAAAATTCTCACTTGTGTCGAGGCGACGCAGCAGCAAGGGCTGTGATTGGTCCGCTGACTAAAACCAGACGCAGAACCAATTCAGGTTCACGTCTGCGTTGCAGCGACTGCAGTCCTTGCGTTGCGTCGACGTCCAACCATAACTACGCCGTTGGAGACAGGTAGTAACGGTGATGATGTTCCACGACCTGATTCTGTGGTGGGTCGGCGATCCTTCAGGGACAGAGCTAAGAACAGACGGAAAGACGTGACGACTCTCGTCCAGTCTCGGTCTCTCCGCCAGACAGAGAGTGCCGTCTTTTTGCAGATGTGGCAGATATAGGAGTCAAAAACATCTCACCACTCCTTTACCACTTAAAGTTTAATACAGTATGGACAGGGCAATGTGTTTGTTTTCCCTTCATATTCCCCAGCGTCAGTATCAGAACGTTAAAACTGTCGGTACCTCATTTTCAATACGGTTTATTGTTCAAACACGACATCTCCAAGTCTTTGAAAGTCCTTCTGACCCACACAGGCTGGACCTCTCTAAACACCCTGCTGCTCGGAACATAAACTGTGTATCCTTGCCTCCCGATCTATCCCTGTGATATCTCGCTTATTTACAACAAATCCACATATCTGCCTCTGCGTCCGGTAACAGTGAGCAGTTCAGCGCCCATGAGCAGTGTCTCCTCCCAGCCTCGCCCTCACCCTGCTGGGAGGTTTCAAGTGGCTTAGTGTCCTCTGTGGCAGCCTGTGTGGGGCAGCGGTGGACAGCCGGTCCACAATGAGCACCACTGAGCATCCTCCATTAATCCCAGCCCCGGTTATTGTTGCCGGACTCCAGGCCCCCCCCCCCGGTCCCGACCAATCAGCAGAGCCGGAGCCGGTTGTGGAGGCTGGTTAGCCTGCACACATTCATCTACACACCGGGGGGGGGTGGGGGGGGCTGGTCCGTGCCAGACACACACACACACACACACACACGCAGCCATGCATGCACAAACGCACAGAGGCCGGCAAGCATGCACAAACACACACACAGGGGT
This sequence comes from Pollachius pollachius, assembly GCF_949987615.1. Classification (NCBI taxonomy): domain Eukaryota; kingdom Metazoa; phylum Chordata; class Actinopteri; order Gadiformes; family Gadidae; genus Pollachius; species Pollachius pollachius. The sequence goes on from NC_136953.1 coordinate 12,152,037, forward strand.
ACACACATTTATGCAACAATGCACACACACAGACAGACACACACACACACACAGGAGATCATTCAGATAAACAACCACACGCACACACACACACACACACACACACACACACACACACACACACACACAGGAGATAGGACTTGCATATGCAACCATGCGCAGATACAGACACACAACGGAGATCACTCACATACACAACCAAGCACACACACACACAAACACACACACACACACACAGGAGAACACATGCATACGCAACCATGCGCACAGACAGACAGACACACACACACTTACACACCCACACAGGAGATCACTCACATACACAACCATGCACAAACACAGGAAATTATTCAGATGCACAACCATGCATACAAAGCCACACACACTCAAAAACCAGAGATCACACCAATACACAACCATGCAAACACACACACACACACACACACACACGGTAGAAGACAACAGGCTGCAACCCTGCAAAGAACAAGAGTGAAGCGGGACAACAAAAAGAGAGGAGGAGGAGGAGGAGGCGGAGGAGGAAGAAGAAGAGGAGCAGGATGTGGCAGGGAGGGAGGAGAGAGAGAACAGAGAGAAATAGCAACAAAGAGAGGAAAAAAACAACAACAAAGAGGGACGAGAGAGAGGAGGAAGTGATAAAGACGGGAGGAGGAGGAGGAGGAGGAGGAGGAGGAGGAGATGAGAGAGAGCAGATAGAAGGGAGGAGGTGGGAGGGCCTGAGAGCAGCACAAGGAGAAGAAGCCATTATGCAGAGGGAAGGAGGGAAGGAGAGAAGGAGGGAGGAGGGATGGGGGCTGAGGGTGAATCAGAAGCACAGCCTCTTTATCCTTCACTGTTACTGATTAAGGAGGAGGCCCCCAGGAACTTGGCAGAGGTGCACATCAAAGACTTGGAGGGGGAGAAGGGGGGGGGAGGAGATGGGTGAGAGGGAGGGAGGGAGAGAGGGAGGGGAGGGGGGGGTTCTCGTTCTAAGCTGAAGCAACCTAGTACAGACTATCGTGTCGGAAAAGTCTCAGTTCAACTGACCTCGATGATAGACTTATTACTTACACAGGTTTCGTATACACTCAGTAATAGGCAATGCAAGGCAATGCAAACTTTATTTATACAGCATTTTTCATACACGAGGCAGACTCAAAATGCTTCATAAAGAAACATCCTCATAAAATAAGTAAGTAGTAATACTGTTACTACTGCTGTTAAAAAAATATAGATTTATTAAAAAAAATTATCTACATTATAGGGTTAGGAGATATAGTGGGTTTTTTTATGCATAGATTTTTATACATACATAAATGACCTGAACAGGGCTCCATGAAGGACGGCATTGGGAGAGGAGTAGAGTGCAGTGCATCTGGAGGGCTCACCTGATAGAGTAGGGGCAGGAGAAGGGGATCTCCGGTTCTGGGCTCTGCTTTATCTGCATCTGCAGGAGCTTCCCCATCACCCCGATCAGTCCCTGGACGTTGCTGTGTTTCCGCAAAGATTGAGACTTGAGTGCATATTGAGTGCATTTCTGTTTCTTTAATAAATATTCATGGTGGCTGAGGAATAGTATGGAAAATAAGTTGCATAATGCCGGCTTTATGGATTTTACCTAAGCGAGTTTAAGTGCCGGTTCTTTTATCTGTTTTTGCTGACGACAGAAGGTTGAAATGCTGATGTTTGTGCGGAACGTAGAATTTTCCATCCTCCAAATGTTAATACTACAAAACGATCAACTCAATCCATCCAGCACCTGTGAATGTGTTCAGGCCTTTCAGATCGCCAACCGACCATCTCCACCTGAATGTTTTGTTTTTACGTTGATAGGCCAACACAAATTTGCATGTTTATCCTTCATTGTCGATTAACCTTACGATTATTGCTTAATTCTTTCAAATAAATCAGTTAATCATTTAGTCTGTTTGCTTTATCACACATTTTACACTGATCCCTCCACGAACCAAACATGGGAATTTCCGCAGCATTAAGCAGCAAGTGTTTGGCAATTGTACTTGATACATTTCTAAAACGATCAATCGATTATCAAACTTAGATTCGATCCATTTCCTTTTTATGGACTAATCCAATAATCATTGCAGCTCTTATATTTGATTTTGTGACATAGTTCATTACCCATCTCGGCTGATGCGAGTAAAAAATAACATTCTACCCAGAATGCTCTTGCCCTTAAACTATATGGTTACATACAAAAACATCCCTTAAACTCTATCTACATGTTGGGAATCAGATCGCTCATTGTGCTGAGCGCCTGGCTTGCCTTCTGTAACACAAGCCACCGTGACTACATGACGGGAATGTACGCAGAACGAAAAGCATTTATCGCTACGAATGTTCATCGAGAGGAATTAAGTGGGTCTCGTCCACCCACACCGCTCACATAAATCCACGTGACGAGATTGGCGCTCGCCCTTCGGCCGGTCAAGAGGAGCAGTTAGAGGTTAGGTGTCAGCCTGTTGAAGGACGGGTCGCGGGTGCCAAGACTCACTCATTGCCAAGTGTCTAACCAGCCATGCGCCGGCTGTGAAATGGCAGACAAACATAACCATCTACGACAAATCTCTGGCGGGATAGGAGTGTAGCCTGGGTCCAAAATGAGCATCTGCCAATGCCAATTTGACCATTTGGCGGGTTAAATCAAAAGAATGACAAATGCTTGGCCGATAGATTTTTCCACTCCGGCAGCGAGGTAAACAATACAAATGTTGTACATTTTGTGAGTGTGTGAGTATTTTGAGAGTGTAGCCACTTAAATGGCCCCATGCCCCCAGTCCTAAAGAAAAGACAATCGCCATATGTTAGCATGTACCTAGCCATGTGTGTATGTCAGCATGTACCTAGCCGTGTGCGTATGTTAGCATGTACCTGGCCAGGTGTGTGTGTTAGCATGTACCTAGCCGAGTGCTTATGTTAGCATTTACCTGGCCAGGGGTGTGTGTTAGCAAGTACCTAGCCGTGTGCGTATGCTAGCATGTACCTGGCCAGGTGCGTATGATAGCATGTACCTGGCCAGGTGTGTGTGTTAGCATGTACTTAGCCTTGTGTGTATGTCAGCATGTACCTAGCCATGTGCGTATGCTAGCATGTACCTGGCCAGGTGTGTGTGTTAGCATGTAACTAGCCGTGTGCGTATGTTAGCATGTGCCTGGCCAGGTGCGTGTGTCAGCATGTACCTGGCCAGGTGTGTGTCAGCATGTACCTAGCCGTGTGCGTATGTTAGCATGTGCCTGGCCAGGTGCGTGTGTCAGCATGTACCTAGCCGTGTGCGTATGTTAGCATGTGCCTGGCCAGGTGCGTGTGTCAGCATGTACCTGGCCAGGTGCGTGTGTCAGCATGTACCTGGCCAGGTGCGTGTGTCAGCATGTACCTAGCCGTGTGCGTGTGTCAGCATGTACCTGGCCAGGTGCGTATGTTAGCATGTACCTGGCCAGGTGTGTGTCAGCATGTACCTGGCCAGGTGCGTGTGTCAGCATGTACCTAGCCGTGTGCGTATGTTAGCATGTGCCTGGCCAGGTGCGTGTGTCAGCATGTACCTGGCCAGGTGCGTGTGTCAGCATGTACCTGGCCAGGTGTGTGTGTCAGCATGTACCTGGCGGAGGGCAGGAGGTTGAGGATGCTGTTGAGGATGAAGTGCAGGTCGGCGTGGCCCTGGTCCACCAGCAGCACCAGAGCGCGGCAGCAGGTGGTGCGCACGCTGGCGTCCCCGCCGCAGCACTGCTCCCACAGCGCCGCCAACGCCACGCCCTGACGGGGGAGGGGCAAGACGTGGCGGACGGGTGTTAGCATGAGTTAAGGCTCGGTTATGGCCCCAGATCGACGCAACGCAAGGGGGTTAACGACCCGTTACGTCCTTGCGAACCCTCTTTGGGTCCACCGCAAGGGCCCGACGTGAGCCTCCCAAAAATTGTAACCTTGCACCGAGGCGACGCAGCAGCGAGGGCTGTGATTGGTCCGCTCACTGAAACCCGGCGCAGAACCAAAACAGGTTCACGACTGTGTCTAAGCGTCTGCGTGGTCCTTGTGTTGCATCGATGTGGAACCATAACTGAGCCTTTAGCGCGCGTGTGTGTGTGTGTGTGTGTGTGTGTGTGTGTGTGTGTGTGTGTGTGTGTAATTCACTCATTCCATCACTACGTTAAACCAACATGTTTTCATTGTCTCTACATAGCTCTATGCCGACAAAATGAGTAAGAAATGATAAGAAACGACAATGGTGACCTATGATGATAAATCGCAACCACAGTGGTGCGACCCTACATTATCTAGAGTGCAAAGACCATGCGTTTGGTAGAACTCACCATAAAGCCTCAGGAGTAAAGATAGAGACGGCTTTATGAGATTTACGACGGAACAATGTTAGTTATTCGCTACTCAATGTGCAATAGAAAGCATGACTTAAGGTCAACTATAACCAGGCAAATGACGTACATCTTGCGAAAAAAAGCACCTGCAAATTAGCGCTGTGGTAATGTCTGATTGAAGGAAGGGAAGATTGGGTCAACTAATCGTACACAGAAATACACCTGACTCATAAAGACCATTAAAGTACAGTCAAGGGCTGTGAACGTTACACAAGAGAGCTTACCTGAACAGAGGACTGAGATATCTTCCCATTTTGCTCTTTCTCTTTCAACACGGCAGCGACAAGACTTCTCGCCGTCTGTTAATGGAAAGTAGGCGTTAATGTGATTCACGTTAAATGTTAAAATGTTAAAATGGTTAAAAGCCTCCCACGCAGGTGGGATTGTCTCCTCCTTGGTAAAAAAGCATGGCTTCTGGTCCACACTCAGCAATTATCTGTGGCTTGAGGTGAACGTTGACTTCTGGTTAATCGAGTGAGTTCCAAATACTCATTGACACACATTTTGAGAACAGTTGAAGGCAACACAGGTATGTGGTATGGTTAAAGCATGCAGTGTCTGAGATATGTGTGAAGGGCTCTCCTAGTAATCAGTACTATGTAGGGCCTAATGCTATAAGAAGAAGTGGGGGTCAGGACCTGAGCCTGTATGATGGAGTTGGGGAAGTCGAACCGCGCCTTCAGACTCTCACCCATCTCTCTCTGTGAAGCCTGAGAGCAGCAGAGGAAGACAAAAGAGACACAGAGTTCTGAGAGAACCTCGGAAGAAGTTGTAGATGAGCAGTCAAAGTCCTCCTAAGCTTTGTGCTTCTAGATGAATTCTGTCTGAGGATGGAAAACGAAAGTTGTAGAAAAAAAACTTTTTAAAACTTTTGTTTTTTCTTCCATAGATGGCTACACCATCACTTTTGTTAAAAACAATGTCAACTATATGAAAAGATAGACCTATCATACCGCAACATAATAAATAGTAGAATTGTGTAATAACTAGTAGAATCTTGTGATTGGGGATCTTCCAGCTAGCACTAAAGGTCAATCGTGTAGCCAATAAGACTTCAGATACCCTAGCCCAATACACATTCAGGTACAGAGAAGGAATAAATGTTAAGATTCTGTTCTATAGATTGAGCAATTTATTTCTAGCATATGCACTTTCGATACCAAGAAGACTGTTACAAGCGTACTATTACCCAATGTACATTAAGGTACAGGGAGGGAACCTAGTTAGATGTATATCCCAGTGAGCCGGGTCTCTAAGGAGTTAAAGACACAGAACATCTGTGTAAACGCTGCAGTCGGAGGGGTCCGACCGAAGCCGAGCAGATAAACGCTCCAATGAGCTGGGAGGTACAAAAAAAGAGAAGCTACGTTTTGAAAGAAAACACCTGTTGCTTGATACACTTAACAGACGATAAGTGCTCGGCACAAAGAATGCCAGGAGGGCCCTAGAATGACTTCAATCTCTTTGAAAGCCAACCGGTTCTGTCTCATTTCAACCACTTGGCACATGGTCAATTATGGTGGCCACAGCCCAATTTTACATTAAATTATTCACAAGACAACCACCTTGCCCCCGTTTTCTCTACCTTCCCACTGCAGGCTTCTAAACAGAAGGTGCTCTCAGGTTTAAACACCAAGGACAACCGTTTGTTGCGGGGAGGGACTGCCTGCTGTCAGAGTTCCCTGTGAAGCCCCCAGATGGCCGCTAGCCACTGCATATTCAGGAAGACCACAGCCCCAACCCCCACCTCCACCACCACCAAACCCAGCTAGTTGGAAGTGAGACAGGTAGTGAGACAGGCACAATGGGCAAGGTGGTAACGCAGTCCTAACTGCAAGACACTTTAATCATCGAGGTGTGCATGTTTCCCTTTCATTTAAATCAAATTTAAAACTCTTAACAATAAGAACGTTATAATCATGAAATACTGTTATAACAACAAAACACTAACTATTCGACAGAGTGCCCATCCACTTTTAAATGTGACAACCAGATCTTCAACCAGGGATCAGTTTTCAATCATCAATGTCACTGAACATAAAACATTCAACAAGTCACAGAGCTGCTTTGGCGAGCAAAATTTCTTCCATTTGGACCTTTCCCTACAACATTATATCATTTTTCATTCATTTGTTCTAGTTCTGTTTGATAATCTCAGCAGATATGCTTGTTTGAGTGAGAACAAAAGTGATACGACATTATGGCTTCATATTTACTTTTACATGAATGGAACGGAGGGTAGTAAAAGATTAAGAACAGTAATCAAGCAGGCAAAAGCCAATGCCATATGCTCCAGTAGTTGGAAAGAGAACTTTTCACAGACCCGAGGTACTCTGCATCTCATGGAACTGTACTAGTAGGCAGGGAGAACTTCTGTCATTAGAACATCTCTACAGTAACGAATAATTAATATTACATAACCATTTGTCTCATCCAGGCCCTCCTTTACACCTGAGATGGGGTGGGGGATGGGGAGGCAAACTCGAGTTGCCCACGGCAACCGGACGACCCTGTCTACCCAGCCTTGGACACAGCTGTTTCACTTCACACCGGATTGCCTTCACCTGCGGTGCGCATCACCAGCAGCGCTACTCTCCGTAATCACACGAAACATGAGCAACAAAGCCCCCCCCCCACACACACACACACACACACACCCCAACGCAGCCATTTTCCCCTGAAAAACGTAGAGACACCCCACCTAAGCCCACACACCCACCCACCCTGCCTCCTATCTGACTGATAAGCCAGCCGTGCACTGTGCTACACGCATGCCTATCTGTCCTCAGCTTTAAACCGCTTAGTCACCTAAACGTGGTCGGACTCCAATGACCACACAAATAGGTAAGCGGGCAACCAACCACTGAAATGCCTTGTATATTTTTTGTATTTATGTTTGTTTGTAGTTATGTATTTGTGGTTTTTTTTTTGTCGTTGAGCATATTGCATTACTGTACAGTAAATAGGTTTGCTGGTTCTTCTTTTGAGAGGTAGGACATATGGCCAAACCGGTGACACTTCAAAACAGAGCTACTATCTAAAATCGTAAAGGCTAAAAGACTATTGGCTAAAACCTTCTGTTTTAGCCAATAGTCTTTTAGCCTTATACCTTAACATCCATTAGGCATCTAGCTTTGAACTGTGATGAATGGATAGGTAGGAGTATAACTTCAATACTTCCACTACTAACTTAAACCTGCACAATCCATTGTTTATTATTATTATCTAAAATCCAATTTAGATGTGCATGAATTTATTTTATGGGGTGATTACTACTATCAGCTCTACGCTTAGGAGGTAATACTCAAACCATTCCAGTGGTTTCTATCCCACATGTACCGCTCTCAGAACAATGTAGGCCTGCTCGTGTGTGCTAGCGCTGCAGTAGCGATACAAGTAGGGACAATGAATGGAGCATTGTTGACACAACTATGCTTTAGAAGTGACATGGCTGTGGCTTAACTACAGGGTCTTCTTGTGCAAAGAAAAAAACTGCTAGATAAGGGATGGCAACCCTTTGGATGACAGTAGTGTAGCAGAGACCACTGGGCGAGTGTCAAAGTGAGGGGAAAACAGGCGCGTTATTACTGTGTAACCATAGGCTGCTACGTGGTCCACAATTGTTCGACACATGCCTTTGGTTTAACCAAAGTCAACGTTGGTCATGTCCGAGCAACTTTCTGTCAAGAAGTCGGTTTTTTCAAAGTGTTCTGATCGTATCAGGTAATACTTATATTTCATGAACAGGGTACTCATGGAGGGAATGAGACAACGGTAACGGTAACTGTACAGTGGGTCGTGAAGCGAACCTCCTCTTTATTTTGACACTTTTGACACTCCTAGACTCTCACAAGCATATGTGTTGCCAAGTTATACAGACAATAACTGTAACTTTTAAGGATGAAATTAACGAAACTAGTGAGTATGCAGTGAGAGAATATATGCGATTAGCCACCAGCTAGATGATAACCCCACCGCAACCACGTGAAAAGACTAAATATTAATTCAGAGTAGCAGAGGAAGCATGGTTAGGCATTTATCATATCCGTTTCAGTCAAGTATATAATGTAATGTTATACATGACATAACAGTTTACGAAGACAGTTTCAACTTTACCTGTGAACATCCACAAGACAAGTATCGCGCAACTACGGCGTGCGGCGAGGACCAGACGGAACACAGGCGCGAAAGGCGAATGAAAAATGTGTTAAAGTATTAAATTGCTGTTAATAATGTAATCGCTCACCACAAGTAACCCTATTACACCCTATTAAAACCGCAAGGAAATCTTGTCTATACGCTTAGCTCCTGATCTATGGTCAAAGAAATGGCAGCACCTGTCAGGCTTGCCCTGTCACTCCACTGCATGGGAGGATAGGAGTTGGAGGAATATAACAAGTCTGTCTCAAAAACAGGGACAATTCCGTCCATATTCTGTGCCTACCTATTTGCAATAAATAATTCATAATGAACAGTGAACAAATGTTTCATTTTATTCTAATTAATTAATAGTGGTTTAGGCAAAAGTGCCTAAAAGGCACTTTTAATGTAGTCTATATTCTCAGGATCCAGAAATTGACGCGTTAATGTGCGTGCGTGCGTTCAAGTGTGTGTGTGTGTGTGTGTGTGTGTGTGTGTGTGTGTGTGTGTGTGTGTGTGTGTGTGTGTGTGTGTCTGTCTGTGTGTGTGTGTGTCTGTGTATGTGTGTTAACGCGAGATATTCCAATGATAAATCATTCAAGGGAATGTTCTTTTAAGTTTGACTCTTTCCATGAATGCCAGCCTATGCATACATACGTGTATTGCATACGTATGCATAGATTATACGTGTATTGTAAACATTTGCATAGGCCAACATACGTGTACATGATTTACCACAGATTATCCTGTACCAGTTTCGGATTAATTATTAATTCTAAATTAACACCCCGCGATTTAAAGAGATGAGTAATACATCAGCTTTCTTCTGATGATCGATTCGTTTGCAATAGCCACATTTGTAGACACATCACTATGAAATATCTGCAACGGCGGATATGAAAAGCTATAACCTGATATAATTTGACAGCATATGTAGACCTGTATTTTTCTATTTTTCTAAACTCTTGTTAAATCTGATTCGTTGTATAATTACGGTAAGGTTATCGGTCCGTCATTGGCTGCCGGCGTGAGTGTGTTTCCCCTCATTGGTTCCCCGCCTCTCGTGCTCGGCTCCTCGACCAGTAGACACGCGAGACAGCGCATGCGTCTTACTTTTTCTCTCCCTCAGCCTTTGAAACTCGAGGTTGAGTTCAATCAAGAAAAGACCATGTACGCCGCCATAAGCAAGATAGGCTCCCCTCTTGTCTCTTTTAAAACGAAATCTCCATGAAATAGCGGTGACGCCGCGGCCTGAAGGATGGCCAACTCGGTGAGTAGCGAATGATAATGCGGCCACACACGAGAGAGTGGCGGTCCACGGAGCGGCGTTGTGTGTTCGCTGTTTCTTTTTTTTTTTTTGCGCGTCTCGGCCGAAGATTTCATGCAGTATTCCCGATTGATGAAGCCGAAGTACAGTACGACCGCTGTAGTTGAGCGCATGTCGAGGCTGTGGTGGTCCAGCTGCAGCCTGACACACGGAGCATGAAGTAAAATATGACGTGCAGGGTTTTATAATGAACGTGATCTGACTTGCAGGGAGACAGCTGTTGAGTTAGTAGTTATGAATGTAGAAAAGTTGATGTGTCTGTGTGGCTTACATTAGTGCACACACTGTATTATTATTTTTTTTTTACACGTGCATTATTTCACTGTTAAATGGATGGACGAGTAGGGAGACATGAGACCTAATGCCATTTTATTGTTGATTGTTGCAACTGCACACTGATTTTGATAAAGACCCGTTCTGCAAATGTGAAGAAAAAAGAATCCCACACGTTTTTGGGTGAATCTTTAAAAAACATTCTTAACAAAAGCGTAACATCCCACAGGGTGCCGTTCAGGTGAAACTGGAACTTGGTCACCGTGCTCAGGTCCGGAAAAAACCCACTGTGGAAGGATTTACCCACGACTGGATCGTGTTTGTCCGAGGACCGGAGCAAAGTAACATTCAGCACTTCGTGGAGAAAGTTGTTTTTCACCTGCACGAGAGCTTCCCTAAACCAAAAAGAGGTAATACAATTTTGTTTGTGGTAATTGCATGCAAACCGTTATTTTTTCCCATGGAGTTGCAACGCTAGACGTGAGTCTTTTCCAACTATGCATATTGTTGAAGTCTCCGAACATGTCTCTGGGTGAAAGCCTCTGGCCATCTCAGATCAGGCATTACCTGTTGTGTCGTTGCTGTGCGCTTTTTATTTTAGAGAGGGACCTTATGATCGCTAGAATACAATATCCAAGAATCATTCCTAAATTCCGTGATACAGGAAAGATGCCAAACGCTTTGGCATCCCTTTAACAGGTATTGGCATTTTTCATTCCAAATTATAGCTTATTTTACCGCCTGTCTTTTGACTGATTTCAAAAGGATGTATTAGTTCGTATGGATAAGATGCGCATTGCCAGTTCTCCCTAATACGATGCGTGGATGTTGTAGCCCTATATAGCACATTGCAGCCTACTGTATCTGAACACCATGCAGCTTGCATGCATGCAGCTTCCGTGAATTAAAGGTATAAGCAACCCCAAAGCGTTAAGCCTACAACTGTAATCGCAGCGAAACGGCTCACACTCGGGCGGATTTGGTCGACTAGTATTTCTGCGAGGAGAGTGATTTTGGATGCGATAGGTAGCCTATTTTGGGGCATCGTAGCCATTTAGGGTTCTGGAAACGCCTGAAGCCTGCTCCCTGAATGTGTTCGCCTGTTCACACACACGCGCACACACGCACACACACACACACACACACACACACTGGTGCATGTGAGGCACCCTCTCGTGATGGAACGTCTGGCTAGGAAGAGATCAATTAAAATATTTGCTAGTTTGGAATTTTTTACCCCCTCTGCTCTCCCTCCCTCCTCCTAGCCCTCCTCCTCCTCCTCTGCCCTCCCTTCCTCCTCCTCCTCCTCCTCTTCCTCATCCCCTACCCCGGCCCGCCCCCTCTCTGCCTCTGGTGCATTTGAGGGTTCTCTGGCGTGACAAGGGCCAGGCAGCGAGCCAAACTCTGTGCCTTACCGGAGAGACCCTGTCTTATTCTAATTATATGTGACTCAAATGGCAGACAAAAGATTCACGTTATTAAAAACAGTTGTGAGATAGTCTCTGTTCGGGGCGGTTTTTCCCCCCTTTTCGTCTCCCCACTGTCTGGTTGTGACAAGTTTGCCCGGCCGGGTTTGAAGTTTGTAATATTCTTAATGATTAACCCACAAGTTGCTCCAGTCTTGAGCGTCAGGGGATGCTGGCGTTGTTTAGAAGCTGGTGATTTATAGTGAGTCTTTCTACACATTTAGTGGCAGATGCGCAATGGTTTGGGCAATTTGCGTAAGTTTTCTGGATGGTACACTGTTACTGTTAAGATAGTGACAGATATTTAACAGAGTTATGAGGCTTTACACGTCAAACAACCATATTCTAGGAATGATTATTCATTAGCAAGATTACGCCCACGCAATATAACCAGATATGGTAAACGGTTAATCTCACAGCGTGTTCAAAAGGACAGTATATTTTTTCCAACCTCAGCCAGTGACTGTACACACGTTACCAAACAGTGGGGCTGAAGCATAGAGGGACTAAATGAAGTATTGCTTATGCCTGCCATTTCCCCTCCTGAATCCCATTAAAAAAAGAAAATACCTTGGTCCTATTTGGGCACTCAGTACGTGTGTGTGTGTGTGTTGGGGGGGGTGGGGTGTTCGGATGCTTTGGAAAAGAACACACTTTTCAACCTCCGCGTCATGTCTTATGAATAGCCCACGGGGATTGACAAAATCTTTTCGTAGTGTTTGACAAAGCTATGTTGACGGGGGACTCACAGCGTTGCCTCGGAGCTACAGGGCTCTTCAAAGCTCCTCAGAAGACATTCTGCTGTGGGTTCCAGGTTTTGATCTCACCCTCCACCATCCTCCACCATCCTCCACCCCTGCACACTCCTGCTCAGTCCCACCCCCCAACGTCCTCCACATCCACCCCGGCGGTGATGGATGTAACGTTAGAGGACTGGGGGGGCAGTCCAAGACCCCGTGGGAGTGTACTTAACCTTCAGTAAATCGCAGGAAGTGACACGTTGCTATTCGATCCTGCTTCCAACCAAAAAAAAGAGAAAAAACCCTTGTCATGTTTGTGTGAACCCTTTTGTTTTTCCTGCCTGTTTTTTTTTTTTCTTCTTCTTTTTATGGTGACAAATGTCATGCCCTGAGTACTCTGGCTCCGTCCACCTCCTGACCGTCGACACATTGGCTTAATTTATCTTTTTATGTTTGGAGGAAGACGGCTCGCGCCACTCTTGGAATAACCCTGCACGCTGGCCACATCTCTTGCCATTGGTGCCAATTCATTAAACAAAGCAAAACAAGGCTTACGGACTGAATAGTAATACAGTCGTTACCTTTTTTGTAAATGCAGCACATTCAATAAATAAGTGGCTGTGTTATGTGAGGCAAAATAGCGGGGGGAGAGGGGGTTTTGCAGAAAAGTCCCAGGGTTGCAAAAATGTCCCTTTTTTTGTATATGGTCGGGAAATAGTGCCATGTCATTATATTCAGTCTAGTTTAAAAGACAGAATTTCAAATGGTATCTCATGGGAAAGCTGTACAACAGTAAATCCCCTGTCCATTACGCTGGGCAGACAGCGAGGAATGGCTTGTTCAATATTGCTGCACCGCATGCACTAACACTTGAAAGGCATTCCATCAAAGTGTGCGATGCTTTCTGACACGCGCGACACTAACACTTTATGAGGGTCAGAAACGCCCCCATAAATCCAAGCCGCTGGGACGTAGTTACCCCTTAAATTTAAACTTAAGGGTTCTTGACAGTGCAGGAATTAAGGGGATTCTTTAGCGGTCTCAAAGGATTCAGATTCTCAGAGGGTTAGTGAGAATTTCCCTTTTGATTACTTGATTAGGCAACATTTTGTCTCGTCGTGGAAGAGCTGATTGCAGCTGGAGGTCTGAGGTGTGAATTCATCCGAGACACAGCGGATCAACCGGATTATCCACACGTCGTCCAGATGCACAAACGGAGGGAAAAAAAACTCCCATGTGGCCGAGATGCAAAAACGATTGTCCCAGCATCTTGATCTAGTCAGGGCTGGCCAAATATCACTGGGCTTCAGCTGTGGTGGAGACCCACCTCCCAGTACTCGGGTCAGTGGTGGAAGACCAGCAGTGGTGGATTGATAGTTCAACCGCTTCAACAAGTGCAAGTAGATTCCACAGCCTAGCTGCTTCTCAAAGCGAGATTACGCGAAATTTGAGACAATCATGAAAATCGATATCAAAATAAACATGCCAAATAATTGGTGAATAGCACCAGATGAATCAATGTAAACAGCACAACTGGGCTGACAGAAAGATGATAGCTCACCTCTCTTCAGGGTAGCGTCCAACAGAGATGTGTTTATTGTGTGCGATCCTGCCCTCAATTAGAATCTTTTGACCACAGCTCTTGTTTCTCTCTTAAGAGGCAACCCCTCTCAAAACTAAAGCTGAATTTGGCTTCCAACTAGCTTTATTCTGGATATTTTGCTCCAGTATGTTAGACTCAGCTCTCTGGATTGTTTGTTGAACCTTAAACCCATATTCAAATAGAGGACAATGGCTGGGGTAAGACACCGCTTACTGCAGTGGGTGTCTCAGAGTCCTATGACTGTGACGGTGGCGCTGTCTCATCGGGAAAGGAAAAACGTCTCCTGTTAGCACCTTACGTTAAACACTTGACTGCTGTTTGTACTTACACCGTAGCCTGCATGAGTTACATTGTGTTGCGGCCTTGCTTGAGTGTTGCAACTGTATAAAGTGTAAAACTGTTGATCTCCGTGGTCCATGGATTTCATAGGGCAAGCCTAAATGGACATCAATTCCCCCCCCCCCCCCCAGGTTTTTAGAACCTGAGGGTGGAAGGGTTCACTGGCAGCAAGGCGTTGACTAAGTGCTCGATGAAAAGGCGGAGGTGAGACTCTTGTGTTTGGCAACCGGCGTGGGCGGCTAGCGTGCTAAACGAGTGGTCAGCCAAGGGCGCAGCTGGCTAGTTGTTGACCCTTTTTAGCTCACACACACACACACACACACACACACACACACACACACACACACACACACACACACACACACACACACACACACACACACACACACACACACACACAAAGGCAGAAAGAGGAAGTCCCAGGGTCAGCACCAAGGATGTTTCTCTTCACCCCCACCCTCTTCTCCTCCTCTCTCCCTCCCTTCATTGAGGCCATATTTGTTTAATTTAGTCCTTAACTTTGCAGCTGGCGAGAATTAGACTCACTTGAAAGGAGAGTTTTTTTGTTCACTATTGCTCTCAGAGCGTTTATGCATATATATTTATAGATCTCTTGTGTACATTTACAGACGACATGCGTGCATTTGCTTCTAAGGAGGATGATGATGATGGAGGCATACATTGAACTCGCTCCTCTTCCTCTCTCTGCCATGTCGGAGCTCTATCAATGATTCACTGGCCCTCCTTATGAAGGGAGAATATAGGGACTACAGTAGCTCCTCCAGGGATAGCCTGTCTCCTTCTCTCTCTGTCTCTGTTTCTGATTTGAGGTTCTGGCAGCTCTTCACAACATCATTTGTGTAGCCCGGGCAAACTAGGTGTGATTTGGTTACATTCAGTGTAGCCTTGGAAACCAGATTGTGGGAGGGGTGCAGGTCGGTGGAGGGAGCCATTTTGAACTAAGTGGCCTGGAACATTGTCACCATCATGGCCAAATGCCCCCCTATCCCCCCCCCACCCCAACGACCGCGAGCAGTGTGGCTCATTTCCTTCCCTGCTAAAATATTGTATTGTTCAGCATCATTCTATTGAAAAGGGATGCTTTTTTGGGGACAAAGCCCATTATATAGTTCTCACCTCAAAACCGATGCAAGTGATTCGTTAAAAAGGTGAGATGGTTCATTATTCATTTTTGAGACGCCTCCACCTACTACTGCTGTACAGGTATGAGAATAGTCATAACAGGGTGTTGTTACCATTCAGAAACCCCGGCCTTTTGCTTCCATGTCGTCGTTGCGCCCCGCGACTTTTTTTTCCGGCGGCGGGACTTGAAAGCAACTCGGAGGCGCGCATTAAGATTAATGACGCAGCGGTCGGTGGAATCACCTCCGTGCTTCATTATGGCAGCGCCGCTCGGAGACTCTCAATGCTGCGTTGCCATGGCGACGGCCCGAACCCCGGCGATGCCATCTCGACGAACCGCGGGGCACATCTTGTAAAGGGTTCCGCTCGCACCGTGGTAAAGGCTGCCACGGGTAATTTGGGAAAAACACTCAAATCCCCTCTCCTTTCCCCTCTCCTAGCCATTTCCCAGTTTCTACGTTGATCCCGGTTCGGAGGATATCTTCATGGGAAGATGAAATCGGTAAATGGTAAATTGACTTCATTTATATAGCGCTTTTTTGGAACCAGAGGCCACCCAAAGCGCTTTACAATATTGCCTGAATTTACCCATTCATTCACACTCCGACGGCGGCGTCAGCCATGCAAGGCGACAGCCAGCTCGTCAGGAGCAGTAAGGGTTAGGTGCCTTGCTCAGAGACACTCCGGGGATCGAAGTAGCAACCTTGCGGTTACCAGACAACCTGCTCTACCTCCTGATCTCCTGCCGCACCACAAATTGCAATATTACAGTCGATTTTTATATCTGCGGTTGAAGTGGTTGAAGTGGACGAGAAAGATGCGCCGTCGGTCACATAATGACAGACTGCCTGGTTCCCCTCCAAGCCCCCCAGAGCTCCTGGCTGGGACACCCTTTCCTTACCTGACTACCTTGTGTATCCTAAATACACATAGGCCATGGTCCAAATACGACAAAGTTCAACCTTAAAGGGTTCGTGCATCGCTGTAGACGAGAATGAAAACCCAATCTTTACCCCAGTCTGAAAGGTTCGATAAGAATAATCCCACATTCTTCTTAAGACATTAAGTGGCTCTGTTGCCATCCATATGGATATGTCCTACCTAATGTTGGGTTGTCTAGGATCTCCATTCTTATTGTTGCTCCACCCCCTCCTTAAATCTCTCTTTCAGGTAGCCAGGCGTTCCCCTTTCAGAGGACCCTATTAAAGGTTATGTGTAGTCAGTAGGTTTAACAGGAAAGGGTTGGTTTTTGGTCCAAAGGTGTAAATTGAAAAGCTTTGTTTTGCTTTCTCTGAGGAAAGGGAATCCAGACAGTAATGCTGGACATACTGTGCTTAATGGCACTGTGTCTCAAATTATGGGCTAGGCAGTTTCAAAACATTGTCAAACTGCATTTAGAGAGTGTGTTATCAAATTAGTATTTTTTCTTTTCTCTGATCGCTTTGTTTTCTCCTTTTTTTTTCGTGTCTTTCTATTCCTTGATCGACAGTTGGTCACTATGTTATGTGACAAAGTCCTATGCATGTGTCGAAGAGGTATGCCCGTTCCCTCTTAATCCTTCCCTCTCCAAAGGATTTCTGTGCACAGGGCTGCTGCTGATGCTTCGAGTGCGGTTTTAAAAGCCATGCAAGAGGAGAAAGGGGGGGAAAGCTCCGACAGAAACGTGGGCAGACTGTAGCACTGATTGCCCCCAGAAGCAGGAACAGAGCTGTAAATGTTGGCTCTCTGGTTTTGTCAATGAAAGGAAGATGGAGGAAGTGGTTTTATTGAGGCATGGTTTATATGGCCTGTCTGTCAGCGGGTCTTTGACTCTCGTCTGCCGTTAAAAGCATTTGTCTCTTGAAACCAAAGCTGGAACGTTTCCTAGTTAAGGGGGGAGGGAAAAGTATCACACCGGGACCCCCTTCATTTCTATGTTTCAGGTTGACAAACCCATTTGACACATAGCCTGTGTGAACAGGATGCAAACCACTGGCAACGTTGTGGCTCTGAAGCAGCCATTTGCTGACTTTTCCTGTTTGTTTCTTTGAGATCACTTGCAAAGCATTTCTCCTGCTTTTTGGTTTGGCGTTTTATAAAACGTCCTATGGCAAAACTATGATTCAACAAAAAAATGATTCTACGAGACAGTTTATTTTTAATTAACACTTGTTTACTTTCAAATTTATAGCCATCTCATAAACTGTACTTTCCTTGATTATCCAAGCTGACACACTCGCTAATCCTGAGTGAAAGTGATCATTGGAGCTGGTCATTATTAGCGCTTTGCTAGTGTGTGTGTCTGTGTGTGGGAGCTAGTGCCGTTAGAATTCCCCTCGCTACATGCTGACTCTACAAGATCGGTGATTCTTAAGCAATTCCTTTTGCAAGCAAGCAATCAAATGCCCTCTACCTGTCTACTTGACATTCATCTGCCAACTGAATAGCAGGCCCGGTTATTTTTGGGGAGAATATAAGGCAGAATCAGCAAGTCAAACTGGCTATCGGAGGGGGTGGATTATATGGCATGAATTATATCACATGATCCACTTTTGTGAAGGGTTGTGCAATGACTAACCACGCACTGCAAGATTGATGGCTCGCTCCATTTCGGTCCAAGTAGCTGTCAAAGTAAAAAAAAAAAAATTGTCAGATGAGAGATTGATTTCCTCTTGTTATGAGTCAAATGGGCTATGAAGACTCTTAATAAGGTCAATAGGATGAACACCTAAATCTTCAACCAAAACATGGCGCTTGACATGAAAAAACAATCTGTCGTTTCTCCCGCTCACCCGCTCATCTCCTATGTTTGAACGGGACCGGGTCCCACAAGGTGGTTATGACATTGCAACCGCACAATAGTAACTCTTGTAGGTCGTCCCTGAAGTACTCCTGAAACACTGTGTGAGCCACGACAGCCCTGTGTTTAATGTTACACAGTGGCGCTGGGAAGCAGCACGGTGGCGCAGTGCCAATATCGATCAGGGAGAAGCATGAGGTATATATCTATTTGCTTTTGTAGGCGGCAGTAGCTCAGGATGCAGAGCGGGTTGGCTGGTAACCACAAGGTTGCTAGTTCGATCCCCGGCTCCTCCTAGCCATTAAATGGTTGACTCCGGTGTGTGTGAATGTTTGCATGAATGGGTGAATGTCTTGCAATGTTGCTCTTTGGATAAAAGCGCTACATAAAGGCAGTCCATTTACCATCCCTTTTTATATATTGACGATTTTGTATTGGCTGTGATTTAAAATGTATTTATTTTCACCTTATCACCATTTTCAATCTGCGTATTAGTTTTTCACTGTATTGTAATGAAGTGTTATCAATCGGGTTAGAATGCATTTAAGCTTTCTTTTCGCATTATACAGCCATCCCCAACCTCCACGAGGGAACACAGTCTTCCTTAATAACCCAACACTGAATCGCCTCATTTTAAACAATTACTTTGCTTAAAGCGGCGAGATGCCCGGCACGCACACAAAAGCTTCAAAGACGGGGCAATTACATAACGGCGGATGATTTATGGCTGGAGTGGGGCTTGAATGCACCCCCAGGTTTGCGGGGGGGCTGGCTCATCTGTTTCACCATGTTCTACATAAGGTTAGGGGGGGTGGGCTGGGGGCTGGACGTGAATAGCGTTGTTCTTTTTTTTTTGAAGCCTCTTTGCAATAGAACCTGACCCGGTCACAATTAATAATGACCCATAATATTTGCACAGCTTTATTGGGTTTGGGGTTGCTTGGCCTCAGCGATGAGGGGGACCCCCCCTTCCTGCGGTGAGGACCCTACCCGGCTGTCATTCATCCCCTAGTCTGGGGGTGCAGGGGTGATGTTATGGCGGAGACCTGTGGCGATGTGCCGATGGAGGGTCTGTCTGTTATCGGGAGTATGGAGTGAGGAAGCAGGGATGGGCGATACGGGAAGATGCGCGATCGCGAGAATTCTGGGGGATTATACACAAGATCGTTAAATATCCCGACACACTTATGAATTAAAAAAACGAATTTGAAAAAATTGACTCGCTGGCATTTCTCGTGTTTGATCATGTTAAAGGCATGTCTTCTCATTGTGTTTCATTTAGACAATATTACTGGGTATCACAGTAAGTTGATATCTTCATTGACTATACAGTACCATTCAAAAACGGCTATATTTAATTATTGACCAGCCCTATGTAAAACATCCTAAAATGTTTTTCTGTCTTCTAATATGCTATATCATATCTATAGATTATATCACAAAATTGGATCTATATTTTTATGACTAAGGCTTGGTTTCTCAGTGGAATTATTGAATTTTCTACAGCGTATCTAAATGTCACGGTCGAGTTTATATGTTCATTTTTCAGGGACAATGTACAGAATGAGGAGGAGAGATTCATTGTACCAGATAACCGCCTCTTCCTAATACCCCTCCCCAGTCCCTCCCAGGTGGATTTTCTAAGCATAGTCTTGAGAGATTCACTCCTTGTGAGCCAGTCCCCTAATTAGGGAACGCGCTACACCTGAGCTACCCTGCCTAGCTGCTAAATTGGGTTCCTCTGCGGTCGTCCTAATATAACACCTCTAGTTGTCTCTTAACAAAAGCCCGGCTGTTGATATCCATACCATGTTATTGTGTTTTTTAGATTCGGTTGTCATTTCCTATTTCACTCTTTCTGTCTTTGTGATGAACTCGTTTTTTCATTTTTCTGGGTACCAGGGAGCCACGCTCCTTTATAGCAAGGTTTGGGATCATCCATGAAGACACAAAACTGGACTTATTGGCATTGGATGAGGCATTCACTGTACAATACTGATACATTTGACGTTAGAAAGTTGGCGTGAAAGATAGAAATACTGTGAGCGCATCTGTAAAAGGAACATATTCCTCCATCCACGATTCCGAGATTAACAAAAGGAGAATTAAAGAGAAAAACCTTAGAAGGGGGGTTATCTGCCTGGATATCCTGGATAGTTAATGGCATCATGCATTGCAGCTAAAACACCTAATTAACGTCTGAGGGTTGCTGCTAAGGTTCAAACAGTAATGAAACACCCTGTGTTTTATTCTGGTCTGCGGTACCAACATGGGGAACTGCAAAATCTTCTCGTGGCCTCTTGCTCTGCAACCACCACAACCAGCATTTCCCTGTGTACGGTAGTGTCTATTTCACTGAACTTTAGTTGGGAAATGTTTCGATTTTAAGTACGAGTCCAAAAGGATCTCTCTGGGTTTGGGCTACTTATTTGCGCTTGTTGATCAATTTATAAATGTATTCGGGTATTTGTGTTGCTTATTGAGTGGAGACCCCAAGATGTTTCAGGACGTTTCCTGAAACATCTGAGATTGCAGGGGCCATTCTTCATCTTTTGTCAACCGGCGAGGAAATGAAACGTGTGGACCGATGTCGCCTGCATCATGAGTTACAGCCGCAGAGCTCACAGGTGTACTGGCGAGAAAACACAGCAGCTAATTGGTGCGCTCCATGTAGACTCCTTTGGGACGGGGGAGGGAGACTCGGAGGGGAGGGGAGGGGGATGGTCACCTGACCTCCGTTACGGGTTGTTTGTCTCCAAAGGCCTGATGGGTAAGCGAAGGTGACTTGTTGTAACCATAGATTAGCTACCAGTCTTGTGTGCTTTTGGATCCGTATGGTGCCCAGATGCGAGGATAAGCAACAGATTTGGCAGAATTTTGTCGAAGGGAAATGTTTTATTTATTTTCATGCAGCAAGAATATGATTGTGAATATTTGAGGTGATTCTGAATATTTGGGAGACTGGCGTGATAAGTGGTTTGTGATTGGCAGGCTGAGACGTTTTAACGCCAGAGCAGGTGATAGCCCATCTGGTGTGGTTTTCAGTTAAAAACGACATGGCCATTTAGAAAAGAGTATGAGTTTAGCATTTTAGTGCTTGAATAGGATCGCAGACTTAATTAGGCAAAACCTGTTTCTATAAGCTGATATTACATATGCTTATTCTATATCTTATTTCACGATAGTATGACATCAGTATCTTCAGAGTGTCTTGTATGTATGATGATGAGCAAAACATGAATGGTCCTTTTTTTAATAATTAATAATTTATATAATTTAATAATTTAATAATAAAAAACGTTTGAAATGACATGGACATCACTTCCTAATCAACGGTGCGGATAATTAAATATAATTAAAATATGAAGGCCTTCTGCCAACTCGGTGAATAGGGCCAATGCCTAGGCCTAGTCTTATTTTCTTCCCCGTTCTTGGTGCCATTTCGACTACATTAGCGTCTGATCGCTTATTTCACTTCCTAACCGGACACTTTGTCTCCCGTTTCCAGTGTGCAAGGACCCGCCGTACAAAGTGGAGGAATCGGGATACGCCGGCTTCATCCTGCCCATCGAGGTCTACTTCAGGAACAAGGTACACCCCCCCCCCCCCCCCCCCCCCCCCCCATCCCATGTGGAAGTGGACGGCCAGCTGTTTGTTGCATAGCCACCCCGTCCCCTCCCCTCTTACTTGGAGGGGGACGTCCTGGCACTTAATGTACGCACTTATTGTACGTCGTATTTAGTCATAGTACTCGGTTATGTAGCACCTTATCCTAGCTGTATTTGTTGTGTACGGGGAACGGGTGAACCAGTACCGTCGTGTGATGACATGCATTGTCCTTTTTTTTTTATAATTATGATTATTACATGTGTATGTCAATATTTCTTAACCGTTTCCTCAAACACCCCCGTCGCACCGTTACCACGGCGCCTGTAGTGCGAGACGGCGACGAGCAGGCCGATGTGACGGGCTGATGTGACAGATGGGGGGGTGGAGGGCTGTTTTTTCTTCTTTTGCTCCGTTGGCAATCTCTCTCTCTCGGAGAAAGAACGGTCCAACGGTGTCAATCACGCCGTCCCCGCCGTGGAACTGGCAGGCGTGAAATCCCATCAGAAGGGTGACGGCGCCGGAATGCGCTGGATGCGGAGGCGTCTCACGCGGTACGGGAGACAATCGGGAGTGTCAGCCGGCGCCGAGTTTTCCGAACCTCCCAACCGGCGTTCCCGGAATGTGCGGTTGTAATTTGCCTCTCTTGGTGCGTCCTCTTTAGAGCTCGGAGACGCTGGATGTGCCCGGCTGTATCGTTTAAGTCGAGAAATCGTTTCAATCATCCGATTGGTTCCGGGACCCAAAGGGCACGACGTGGGCATCGAGACCCGCAGCTTCCCGTCTGTCCCTTCTGTCGCGCTCTTCTACCACTTCCAACTAATGTCCTCGCGTCCTCACACAGCTTCAAAAACACTGCGTAAAGGATGGTGCATTCTTTACCGTAGTAGTGACTCAATGTGGTGTGCGTTAAGCGGTAGTGAGGCTCTGATTTGTCCCCTGAACCTGTCCACCTCGTAAAAAAATCCTTCTACATCCATCAGGATAACCGCTGGTTCGACGCTGGCCCACATTTAGTTCAACCCCTCTGTAAAGGCACTGTGCACAAACTTGTTCCGCGCAAACAAAAGCAAAACGATGCGCTGGCCGTACGCCATCATGCTTCGCTCTGAAACTGGATCTCCTGACCCATTTAGAGAGCCATTCAGAGGACGCTTAGCGCTGTGAAGTCGACTTTTTGACTCCTTCCCAGCCGCCCGTCGCTTGGGTCGGTGTTCACGGGTTCATGCTCTGCATGATCCACGGGAGAAGAGTGGGGGGAGGGGGTCAGACGGGCGAGCGGAGCCTGCCAGCGGTGTCACTTTTTGGGCCGGGTTTCGGTGTCTGCGGCCCCCTGGTCTCGGCTTGTGGGAGGGTGGGATTGCACACACAAACAACGTGTGTGTGTGTGTGTGTGCTCTGCCATTACCCTTGGGCCCTTCTTATTGGCAGGGTGTTTGTGCCCTGTGGGACGCTGTGTATTCTGGGAGGCCTGGGGAGTGGCCATCGGTGAGGCATGTTGAAGCCACGGAGCCAGGCCTACAACGGCTGGTCTGTAGATGGTTGGCTGAATACGGTCGGCAAGGGAGCGGTTTTGACATGTTTTTAAAAGTTGGCAGCGTAGTAAAGTGACGGATAATCACAACTGCAACCTGCATTGTCCTGGTTTTAAATGGCATCAAGGTATTAGGGAGCGTGCAGAAGGGATTTCAGTTAATGGCGTGCAATTGCTTTAATCTTAGTGGCCTTCTTTCCAACAAAGCGACTAGGGTGCCAGGGTGTGATATTTAAAAATCTGAAATGTCAGGAGCAAAAGTGGTTTGCATGTTCACGCCGGTAGTGAAGGCCAATCAGAAAGTTTAAATGTCATATTTAATTCCATTCGTTGTTATTTTCAGATCGGAAATGTGTTAACGACGAACGTAAAAAGAAAGCTAAGTACAAAGCTACTAAATTTAGCCGTGTGTTGCTTAAGAAGTGAAGATGCTATAAATGTAGCGGCAATTTTGGGACCAAAAAATAAATGTTGCAGTCAGCTGCAGGCCTCTCAGCAGGTAGGAGGAGGCTTTCTCCTGGCGTGTTGACGATGGAGTTGACCCGTGGGAAAGACGGACTGTGGGGATGACAGACGCTGGCAGTCAAGGCTGCCCCTGGGCAAGGTGCTGGCTGCAGACCCCAGCTCATGGGGGCAAATAAATCACTGGCTCGTGTCATCAAGTTCAACAGAGCCATTAGGCTCACAGGCTCACCTGTCGGGGAAACTCTGTTTACAAATGACTGCTTTTTGGGGGGGGTTTGAGGGCAGGGTGTGATTCAGAGTGCTTTGTTAATCCTGAACAAGATCGTTTCTGTCACAGGTACTCAAAGATGGAAAGATAAGAGTGAAATTGGAGAGTAGATATACCATTATATTAAAAAAAAAAAAGATCTTTATGAACTAATTGTGATTATATCGGCCAATTTGCGATTTGGAATGCGTTTTTTATTTTCAAAGTTCCTTATGTTCTGTATTACTCACTAAACTATCAATTCATAATTCTATAGTACGGCGGGCTGCAAGACAAAGCGATGGCTGGTTGAATTGAATCTGGATTACATCGATTTTGATTGGCGCTGATCTTCTTGCCCAAATATGGGCCTGTGTCTGCGTTTTCCCAGGAAGAACCGAAGAAAGTGCGTTTCGACTACGACCTGTTCCTTCACCTGGAGGGACACCCACCTGTCAATCACCTGCGCTGCGAGAAGCTCACCTTCAACAACCCCACAGAGGAGTTCCGCAAGAAGCTGCTCAAGGCCGGAGGGGTAGGTGGAGGAGGTGCTGGAGGAGGTGGAGGAGGTGCTGGAGGAGGGGGAGGGGCCTAAGAGGGGGGGTGGGAGGAGCTAATAGTGCTAACCGGTTTTATTATACAATGACTTCTTCATGTAAACTTACTTTAAGGTGCAGGTTATTTTTCCTAAGCATTCATACTCAAATATGCTGGGTTCATTTCAACCAAAGATAAGCGATTCTTAGAGATTAGGCAAGAATGTAAATCATTTTTGGCGATAACGTGGAGACGTTCGGCCGTTGTTGTTGTCTGTTGGCTGAAATTTTCTTTCCTTGTTGATGACAGCAACGGGATCCTCATAAACGAAGCTCGGAAGAGTCCAAAGTAAGACCTCCTTCATACCGTCACTTGGGGGGGGGGGGGGGTTCAGTAATATTTCATGTAGGCCCCGACATAACTTTTAGAAGTTTGTTTTACTGAAAATCGTATCAATTGAGAATAAGTCAACACATGTTCTCGGAGCTTGTGTTTGTGCTCGGGGGGAACTCTGCGTCTCAGTGTGCCTTCGTTTAAAAGTTGGCGAAACCTGAAATGTCAGGTTAAATGTGTATCTTTATTATTTTGCCTAGACTTTTGTTTTATTTGTGATGTTTGCACATGGCTGTGGCGTGACGCAAGGGGCACTTCGGCCTTGCCCGACCACAAACCACCACCTTAGCGTAGCGCACCTGAAAATTAGCCCGAACACGGCTCTTTAATGGCTCGTTCTGAGCACCCCCTGCAACGGAGGCACTAAAACACCAGGCGTTGAAACGATACATCCTCAAACCTCCGTAGCCCAGCGCTCTGACAGCCATCAAGGGAGGGGGGGGGGTGTCCACCCTGTCCACCGCTGCCCCTCTAACCCGCGGCCCCTCCCCCCGCTGGCAGGTGATGGTGATGCAGGAGGGGGCTACCTCTCTGTTTGGCCAGCACATGAAGCTGCCCGCGCTCCCCGCCAGCACCCTCACGTCCGGCCCGTCGGACGCCAAGAAGAGCAAGAACTTCCACGGGTCAAAGGTCGGTGGTCGAAAGCCTTCCTCGCACGGTCCCAGCATGCACCACCCCCTTTTAGACGCGCTCCGTGCTGAGCTGTTCTCTTCGTCTTTTTTGAAACCCCCCCCCCCCCCCCCCCCCCGTGCCCAGATGGGTTAGATAGTCGGCCGGTTTCCGCGCGGTTTCCCCGGATGTGTCAACCCCTCCCCACCCCACCCCCCAGAGTGTACAGAAGGGGCTCCACTTTGCCCCGGGGCCATGGTGTGTCGGTCCTGCTCGGTCCCGACACACAAGTGGCCCAGTGATTCACGCCGACCACTCCCATGTTTCCCTTTCACCTGTTTCGGGGGTCATACCAGCGATAAAGTTGTGTACACAGCCCGTTTTTTCAACAAAAAACAACATTGCTGTTTTTGGCGTGCAAGGCTTGCCTTCGTGTGATCACTGACCTTCTGGGGAAAACCCAGATCCTGGGTTTTGTGCTGGGGGTCCAAAAAGACTGTATAGAAGTGCGCATGAAGACTTTTTTCTTTTAACGAATGAATTCATTTTTATTCTTCACGTATCTCGGGGGAAGTATTGCATGTGGAGGGGACTGAATCAGGCACACACGCTAATGAATGCAACATGTTGGTCCCATTATTTGTTATTCAACGTCCCCTGTTTTTTTTTAAATGCTGCCATTTAAGCAGCTCTAAGGAGGCCCGGCGCACATGGGAATGGTTACAAACCTAAACAGACTGCGTGTGATGAATTACTGTCGGAGCATGGGGGTCACACAATATCGCGCACACACCGCCGGACACACACATGCAGCCCTCCGGCGCAATTGTCTTCTAATGGCTAATGACCAAGTCACACATTTGCTTGATCATTTATAAATGACTTTCATCCGTGAGACAGACTTGGCGGTCGCACATAAGTAATGTTCCAGCGGTCATTGTGCCAGCATAAAATTGTATGTAAAAGTTTGAATTACAGGTTTTTTTTTCTTTCTTGAATTATATTAAGGAAGTGAGACTGACTGAGTGTGACTTTCTTCTACACAGAGAGTTTTTAAATTAGTTTATTCGTATTCCTTTCCTTCAATCGGTCGGGTTTCTTGGAGACTTTCCCTTGTATGGACTCAGGGTTGACTGGGTGTGACGCAAAGTCCCATAAGTTAGTAACACACCAAACGGCAATCCATGCCGGAAAGACCCATTTCCTATCGTAATGTGAAAGAAACGCACATCGTGGCTGCTTCCTAAAAATCATTGTTTGTTCATCTCCCCGTTCAAAACCGGTTGGCAAGTAAATCCATCAGATGGCTCGCTTGCCAAACCTCCTATTTCTAGAGGCCTTTTCATCATGAATCACCCATGAACCTGTCCGTGCCTCGACACTCTACAGACTTCCTTCTTCTCTCAGACGAGAAGGGAAAAAGCACATCTTTCATGATGGGTTGAATGATGGCCGTATTGACACGTTGTGTCTGTTCCCCTGAAGCCGTAAAAACCTCCCCGCAGATAAAGCTCTTTTTTTTTTATGGCGAGCGGGCCCCCCAACAGGGAAGGCTGGGAAGTCACTGCAGGGGCCGCAGAGGTGAACGAGGTGGTGTTGCAACCTCGGGCCCTTGTGAGGGTTGGGGGGCCGCCCGGGCTTTACATCACGGTCTTCAGTGTAATGAGCTGCCAGACCAAATGAGAGGTTTTCAAGGTGGTTGGGTCCGGGGGGGTCGTAACACAGGCCCCGGCGTCTAGACTGACTTAATGGTTTTATTGCAACGGTGAAATATTGACTAGAGGCGGTTAAAACCATTACCTCCCCCTCCCATCCCCCCACTCCCACCCATCCACCACGACCACCACAGCTAAGCCTAACCACCGCCAGTTCCCAGCGGACATGACGGAAGCATTTCCTCTCTCTTGCCCCGTCTGGCCTGGGTTGATGGGGCTCAAGGTTGGGCAATGTGTGGCCGTTGGATCACTGCACATGGCCGGGGAGGTCCAAACCCTTTTTGTCCTAGATGAACCTTTGTGGGGGTCGACTAGGCTGGTCCTGATGGCACGATGTGGCGTGAATGATGGAAATGGTTAAATATCGCTTGCATCCCAAATGTGGAATTGGAAGGTGACGGTACGCTCATTGATCGCCAGGTGATGAAATAGAGGCGCTGAACTTTGGCGCGGTTAACTGTCTTGATTGTCCCTAAAGGACATACACAAGACTGGTTTCCCTTTGTCGGCTGAATCAATCATGTACAATTGATTCAATCGTCCGTTTTTATAAATAATAGGTGGAAGTTACGTTGATGCAGAGTGTGTGTGTGTGTGTTTGTATACAAATTCCTGTGTATGAATGAATGATTGTACTTTCCACAACATGACCTTCCACACACTCGTATCAGCCTCGGTACCCCCCTCCCCAGATTGTGTAACGAAAAAAAAGTATTATGGGAAAATTGAGAATTGTTGATCTGTAGAAGAAAACCTTGAAGGATCGCCATCTCAACATAACAGCATATGAGGCACTCTGTTGATGCGTTTGATCTGTTTGATCCACAGGACGGCCCCAAAGGAAGCAGCACTGCCCTCCTCACTGCCTCCACCACCTCCACCACCAGCAACAACACCCCCGCCAACCACAACCACCACAACACCACCAACAGCAGCAGCTTCTTCAAACTCCACAAGGCCTCCATGGAGCACAAGGAGAGGCCGGCGAAAGACTTGAAAGAGCCCAAAAGTGCCTTACACAGAGACTCCGGCTGGGCGCCCGGCCACGCCCCCAAAGAACCTTCCAGGAAACCCAAAGAGAACCAGCCACTTCGAGACATTAACCCCAAGATCGGCTTCAAGGAGCCCAAGTCACTCTCCTCCAAGGAGCGGCGGAGCGAGGGCCCGTGCCTCGGCAAGCGGCCCCCGCCGCCGCCGCCGCCGGCTCCCCACAACGGCGAGGATCATCGTCATCACGTGACCAAAAAGCGGAAAGATCTGGCGGGCAAGCAGGGCTTTGCGTCGGACGGCCAGCAGCACGCCGCGGATAAGAGGCCGCCAAAGGACAGGGCTCGGGCGGGGAAACCCAGGGCGGACCCCCCCGGCGATAAGGGGGACCCCAGGAGGCTGGACCCCGGCGATAAGGGGGACCCCCGGAGGGCGTCCTCGTTGCCGTCGTTCAAGGAGCCGGTGGAGCCGGTGGATTCGGACGCGGAGGACGCGGTCAAGTCGGACGTGAGTCACCCTTTTTTAGGGTTGTTTGTCTTTTACGGCGGATAAGGATCGGTTTCAGTGAACTGATAAACACAGACGGAAGGACGGCGGCGAAAATGGAGACTGGGGCGGGGGGTTTTGATGTTAACTGGGTTTGTTTTTGGGAAGGTGAGTCAAAACTGTGAGTGAAAAAAGGCTCTGGAGGTTTGAAGATTGAGGAGAAAGTTAAAGTAGTGGTGCTGGTGGATGTTTCTTCTCTCGCGCCATGGTGAGCCGGTCCGACGTTTTGTGATCTGTTTTCAATATCGCCCGGTGATGAACAGTGCAGAGGGGGGGAGTGAGAGAGGGGGAGAGTGAGAGAGGGGGAGAGTGAGAGAGGAGGGCTCCTCCGTTTGAGTGTTGAGCTGGAGGGTGTGAGGGAGAGCTGTAGCAGAAGGACAGTGCTACCATAAACCCTAAGGGGGTGTTTATCTGATTTGGTCTGGGTGGGCCTAAAGGAAATGGGCAATATGACACTTTTTGGGAAGCATTCAATCTGGCAGCCTTTAAATGCAGAATTGGGTGTCCGGTGACGATCAGCGCACTAAAGGATGTCCAGACGCAAGTTGTGTATTTATGCTTTGATCGATTTCAGCCCAAAAAAGAAAAAGAAGAAACCCAACTCCAAATGAGTTTGGAGTTTGTGGTTGTTTGAGTGTGTTGGTTTTTTTACTGCCGGGGTGTGTTTCAAAAGGGGGGTGGGGTTAGGTCCCAGATACCGTCGGGCGCATCACCATGCCCCCATTGTGAAGTGACGGGGCTTCTTTCTCCGCGTTTTCGGGTCCTCACACATTTGTCAAAGAGCCTCTCCCCATAAAAAAAGGAGGCTGTTTCAAAGACTAATGGCGGACAGGGGAGATTTATGGTTTTACAACACCTCGGGAGAACAGGGAGAGGAGGCAATGAACGGCACGGCGTGCACTCTTTAATCTTTTGCCTTGTTTGTAGGAAGAATCGCAGGGTGCTGTGCCTCTCGGGATGTGCACCATCGGTGTCCTTTTGAGAGGGTGGTTCACTTTTTCATGAAACCACATTAAAGCATTCCTATGCATGACGGCTTCGGACATTTCCCTAGGCCGGTGTAAAACCGCGATTCGGCTGACCTTTGAAACAATTGCTTATGTTTCCTTCAGGAGGCTAGTTGCATGCTCTAGCCAGATGTGTCTGTGTCTTTGTTTGTGTTCTGACTGTGTCCTGGATATGGAACTTGAAATATGATTAGAGAATAGCCACAGTAAGACTGGCGTTTGTGAACTTTTCACACTGGATGACAATATGTTGAATAATACATTCAGCCAAAGTTCCCACAAATTCCACATACTGAAATTGAAGGACCCGTCAGATTGTTGTCGCAGACAAGGATACGGTGGGCTGCGTCTGTGCTCATCAGGCCTTCACTGTCTGTTTTCCCATCTCGTGCGTTCGTAACCAAATGCGCTCTGCGGTAGTCAATGAGGAAATATTGCACTTCGGAAAATATTTGAAACACAGTTCATGTCCGTCAGAAATTATAGTCCCGTTTTTCGGTTGTCAGGGTATGAAATGGACAGGGTTGAGGGCTTAATGCTCAGGCTTGAGCATTGTATGTGTGTGTCCGTCTGTGTGTGGGTATGTCTAAAAAAATAATAATTAATAAATCTTCAATCATATTTGTATTTGTTATATGCGTCTGTGGTGTAAACACTGGTAAGTCGCCACAAACGCTTTGAGTATTATAGACTCGCATGACAAGACATGACACCAAAGCTGTGCAGATCTGCTATAAATCGATCAAACTGAAATCTATTGGTCGTAAATTCGGCAAATTTGCCGGTAGCGTGGATTTGAACACCGGGTGTTCAATGTTTCTGGGATAAACCATTATGAGCGCCGGACAAAGTAAGACCTCTGCTCCTCTAATCCCTGGGCAGCATCGTCTCCGGTATCATGGGGGCCTGTAGCGTAGCTGTTGTACTCCAGCCTGGGTCTGTGGAGAGAGGGCTTTGGGCCGTGGGTCTGTCTTCCTGCATTCTTTCCCACTGGGGGTGTTGTAAAATAAGAGGGGAGGGGGAGATTGTAAACCGGGTCCTTTTTCTGAGGGAGGGGCGGGGGGCTGTAGGAATCGGGATTGTGAATGAAGACAAATGCCAGGTGTTTCAACAAGACCTCCCCCCTCCCTCCTCCTCCCCTACTCTCTCTCCAGACATACACACACGCGTGGACACACACACGGAGACAAACGCGCACACACAAACGGACACACACACACACACACGGACAGACAGACATGCACACATAAGGACACACAGACATACCCACACACAGACGGACACACACAAATACACGGACACGCATGCGCGCCCACGCGTCCGGACACACACATACAAGGATACACAAATACACGGACACGCATGCGCGCCCACGCGTCCGGACACACACGCACACACAGGGACCAGGACACACACACACACACACACACACGGACACAGACTCAGTCAGGCCGGCGAGCACGGTGGGCCAGAGGGCCGCTGCTTCAGCCCTCACACCCACCTCACATCCCATGTGTGCGACCTTCCGTTTGATCTCTGCTGCGTGGCCGGCCGGGAGCGCCGGCCGCTGGGAGGCGGGGGGGAGGAGGGCAGAGTGTGGCAGGAACACAAAGGAGGAAGAATGGCATGAGAAGCGCCGGTGGGGGGGCTGTTCCGCGACCACTGCTTCTGTTACCGGACCCCGTGTGCTGTTTTTCACCCCTCGGCACCAAACGTGTTCATGTCAAATTTTTGGGGGGTGTCTTTGGTTTAAGCTACCCGTTTGATCCACATTTTTGTTCTTGAACTGTATCGTGAGTCATTCTGATACATGCCCTTCCATAAGCGTAAGGTGCCGAGGTCACACGGGAGGTTCAGAGGGGATCGGTCAGTGTTTCCGGAGCAGGGCATGCTCAAGGGGGTTGCTGGTCCGATTCCCGGGTTCCTTCATGGATTGCGGGTCCGTGTGTCTTCCAGCAGCATAATGAACCAACCCACAGGTGCCTGTTGCTTCCTTGCCGTCTTGTTCAGTTGCTGTGTGTGTGTGTGTGTGTGTGTGTGTGTGTGTGTGTGTGTGTGTGTGTGTGTGTGTGTGTGTGTGTGTGTGTGTGTGTGTGTGTGTGTGTGTGTGTGTGCGCGCGTATACGCACGCACACATAAAACACTGTCCGCTTAATAGCTTCGGGCGAAAATGAAAAAGAAAACGGGGCCCAGTACATTCCCAGCACAGTGCCACAATTTATAGTGTTTGCAGCCACAGATCCGCCCTGAAAGGGGTCGCCCCTGCCCCAGTCGACCCGCGGTGTCACACTGAAAGGCCTCCCTAATGCCCCTTAAACCCCCCCCCCCCCCCCCCCCCCCCCCCGCCGAATCTGAGCCAGCCAGAAGCCTAAGTTGTGGCAGAATTCAGACATTTATCTTTTTCCGAGCCGCCAAGAGGTTCAGAGTGAAGGGGGGGGGGTTGGATTAGTGGGGGGGCAGACCACCAATAAAAGGCTTGTTCATCATCTCCCATGTGGGGGGGGGGGGGGGGGGGGCTCTGAGCAAGCCAGGAACAAAACCGTCCCAGCAACGCAATTTACGACGGTCTGAAGGAGGCGTCCCGTAAACCAATAGACCAGCTGGGTGTTGTTAGGCCGCTGGAGGTGACGGCCATTGAAGTCGCCCTTGTTGCTCTTTTGTCCCGGGCCGCTCCTCTCTCTCTCTCTCTCTCTCTCTCTCTCTCTGCCTTATAACATAGTTTATCTCTCACCACCACTGTCTCTCTCTCTCTGTCTCTCTCACTCTATCTCTCTCTCTTTGTCCAGTCACCACCACTGTCTCTCTCTCTCTGTCTCTCTCACTCTATCTCTCTCTCTGTGTCCAGTCACCACCACTGTCTCTCTCTCTCTGTCTCTCTCACTCTATCTCTCTCTCTGTGTCCAGTCACCACCACTGTCTCTCTCTCTCTGTCTCTCTCACTCTATCTCTCTCTCTGTGTCCAGTCACCACCACTGTCTCTCTCTCTCACTCTATCTCTCTCTCTGTGTCCAGTCACCACCACTGTCTCTCTCTCTCTGTCTCTCTCACTCTATCTCTCTCTCTGTGTCCAGTCACCACCACTGTCTCTCTCTCTCACTCTATCTCTCTCTCTGTGTCCAGTCACCACCACTGTCTCTCTCTCGCTGTCTCTCTCACTCTATCTCTCTCTCTGTGTCCAGTCACCACCACTGTCTCTCTCTCTCTGTCTCTCTCACTCTATCTCTCTCTCTGTGTCCAGTCACCACCACTGTCTCTCTCTCTCTCTGTCTCTCTCACTCTATCTCTCTCTCTGTGTCCAGTCACCACCACTGTCTCTCTGTTTCTCTGTCTGTGTGTGTGTGTGTGTGTGTGTGTGTCCAGTCAACACCACTGCCCCTTCTTGTCTTTCTTTATTGTATAACTATTTGTTTCAGGAGGGTGGGTATGTGTGTGTGGGGGGGGGGGGGGGGTTATAGGAGAATACAAGCGGGGCGGACTCGATCAGGGATCCAATTCGAGATGCGATCATCTCTGGCTGCCTCTCGGTGAAGCGGCCCGCTGGGCGGCGGCCGGTTTGTCTGGGAGTTGGGCTGCTACTCCTTCCCCCCCCATCCCAATCATGCCTCCTTTCTACCCCCACACACAACTCAGGGGTGTAGATCTCTAGACCGCCTCTAATGGGATCTTCCAATAGCGAGCCACGCACCCAAACCGCCCTGGCGGTACCACACACACACACACACACACTATGCTCCCAGGGGTCTCTGCCAAGCCCCCCCGGACCCGGTCCAGTTTGACGAGCAAACGGAGGGGAGAACCAAACGTTCACGCTAACCCCAGCGGAGGTTAGCTATGAGGTTTTTAAGGTTTAAAAGGGCAGCTCTACTCTTATTATAATTAATATAAGACATATTAAGAGGTAGACAGGATCACATAAGTGCCGCTTATTCTGAACTTCCAAGTCATTTGCCGCTTTGGGAGAGGTCCCGTTCAACAGAGACGTTGAATTGACATAAATCACAGACTTCTGCTTTCTTGGGACACATGACCTTCAGCAACGACTCGAGCCATCGCTCGAGACGGGGGCCAAATGGAGACAACTACACGTTCAGTTTTAGTGAATTGTCGCTTTGGAGGAAAGTGTCTGCCAAATGTTAACGACAGCCTTACTGGCCCCTAACACCTGGCCGCTTGACTTTTATCTTTAAAGCAGCGCTGTGCAGAATTTCAAAAGTTGGCAGTTGGCACTCACTGAGTTGGACAGTTTTTGGGTGACTTTGTGTGTGTGTGTGTGTGTGTGTGTGTGTGTGTGTGTGTCGTCCAAGGTTTAAGACCTTCAGGGTGTGGAGAAGTGCTGGGATGCTGTCACCGTGCAGCTCCATGGATGGATGGATCAATGTTTATTTTATATAGTGCCATCATCACACTCAAGGTCGTGGGCACACACAGAGAAAGACGGCACAACAAGAGGTTCAACAACACAACTAAAAATAAATAATATATACAGAGGGTCTATGCAGTGGTGGAAGAGGAGACGTGTTCTTAAAACAAAGGTCCTCAGATGAGCTTTAAAGAGAGGGAAGGAGGGACGCTCACGGTGGGATTCAGGCAGGGAAGTTCAGAGTTTGGGGGCCATGGCGCTGAAAGACCTGCCACCCATGGTAGAAAGTCTAGTGCGGGGCACAGAGAGGAGATTGTGGTTGGATGATCTGAGGGAGCGAGATGGATTATAAGGGGTCAGAAGGTCACAGATGTAAGGAGGAGCAAGGTCATGGAGGGATGATACAGTTTGGTCGTTACTGGATTTAACCTGCTCCTGCCAAAGTGCAGAATAAGCGAGGCGTACTGGTGGGTTTTTCAATCAAAGCCATGAGGTGCTCTAACTGGATTGCGCCTTTGAGCTCACAAGACGACACAAACCTTGTTTGGTTTATTGTCCGGTTACAATGGATTTGTTACAAAGCATGTTGTGTACAAGTATGTACATGTCACGTGAAATGTTCCCCACAAACCTTGTTCATGTCAAACGATCCCTCGGTTTGTAACATGGCTACTTAGTGTAGTACGTTCGAGTGTGTGTTCAAAATAAAGAAAAGGACCAAGAAATACAAATGCCCGTTACATTCAGACTTCATAAAGGCAAACCAAAGAAACACTCTTCTAATATTTGTTCCACACACTTCTCATCTCTTCTCACCCTACCCCCCTCAACCCAGTCAGAACAGCCCAGTCCAGCAGGATCCAGTTCCAGCTCAGGATTTACTCAAACGCGCCACAAGCCTCAAGGTAACACACTCCCATACTCACTCACTCACTCACTCACTCACTCACTCACTCTCAAGCACACCTAGAGAGTTCATGGATAATGGGGTGTGGTCACATCGGTGCTGGGTGGGCACAGCATGGAGGGAGGGGCTTCATTGGGAGGGTAGGGGGTAAGTCGGTAAAATAGCTAACTCAAGATTTACTGTGCTCGCCTATTTGTCCGAAGAAGAATCGTGTCAAGTTTGATTAGTCTCTTTCTAACTGTGATGAACGTCTCCATTATGAATGAACATGGACTCACTTGGTGTGTGTGTGTGTGTGTGTGTGTGTGTGTGTGTGTGTGTGTGTGTGTGTGTGTGTGTTTGTGTTTGTGTTTGTGTGCCCGCAGTGGTGGACTTGATCGTCAGAAAGAGGGTGGCTCTGCCTGGTGCCAATCACACAGGTAACCCGCCCACTGAGGAACGCTGGCCCTTCACTGGCTGTGGTGGTTGACCACGATGTTTCTTTTGCACACACACCTATTTGAACACCCCCCCCCCCCCCCCCCCCCCCATCTCATCTCAGTCCAGGATGGACTGAGATGAGTCCTTCATTTCTGAATCTCATTTTTCTTTTGTTCACATCGGCTGTGGAGTCTCCTGAAAGCGGGACCCTACAGTTGCAAACACATTTCGCGGCCCCCTCACACATCTAGATCCGGGTTTAGGGGGGGGGGGGGGGGTGGGGGGGGGCATGAGTAAGGACCCCTCCAGGGTTAGGCACACTTTTGGATCGAAAGGTTGTTTCATGTTTTGACTCCGTCTGTGACTTGCCTCTTTCTCCCCTCTCCGCCCACTTTCTGTATCTCTCTCACTCACTCACTCTGACGGTCACTCACTCACTCTGACACTCACTCACTCTGACGGTCACTCACTCACTCTGACACACACTCACTCACTCACTCCTACCCCCCCCCGCCCCAGTTTTGGGCTCCATGCAGCCGTCGGTCATCCCCGACCTGCAGTCGGAGGAGGAGGACGAGTCGGAGGACGGCGAGGGCGAGGGCGACTCTGACTTTGAGCTTCACGCGCAAGCACGCACGCACGTGCAGACGCACACGCACACGCCGCATCTGCAGCGCCGGTCCGTGCACAGGTACGCAAAGAAGAGTGGGGGGGGGGGTCGTTTCCATGGCGATGCCTTTTCCATGTTTCACATGTGTTTACTGTGTGTACTTGTTCTGGACGGAAGGAGGTTCAGTGAAGGCTGGAAGGATAACAAAATTCGCACATTAGCCTTTTTCGATGTGTATTTATTTTTTGGTTGGTGGGGGGGGGGGGGCGGGGGTGATAAGTGTGTTTGTTTAACGGAGTTGATTTATGCAAATGTCCCTTCCCTAATCATACACTTGCGAGCATAAAATGCATGATTGACGGCGCCGGTTCACACGAGCTATGTAAATGTTGTCTCCATGGCAACTGAAAGAGCACCGGTTGCCGACGGACGAGGCAGGTAGTGGTTGTGTCCGCCGGCATCGGCGCCAGGCCTCGGGCGGACAGAACACGGACCCCTCGTTGGTCTCCAGGCCTCCGTGTGCCTTTCGTCATTGTTCGGGAAACCACACATAGGCGGAACTACTTTATCAAGTCTTCCCTCACTCTGTGAAACCCTGATACTGCAAAAGCCGTGTTATATGGTTTGTTTAAGGTGACATTTTAAAAACGGCCTCTTCTAACATCACAAGTGGGCGCGTCCACCTGGACGTACGCTGGATGGATCAGTCTACCAGCCTACCCAGTGGACTGTAGCAAACGTCGCTCATCTATCCGTCATACATCTAGGTGGACCCTCTCACTTGTGATGTCAGCAGATTTTCAAAACGGCTTGTAACGGCTAATCACTCTCACACCTGGTGGTATAACATGTCGCCTTTCACGTGTCGTTGTAGTAGCAACATGTTTGAGTACACATGATTTAAGATGGTGATGTTAACGTTCCTCTCTCTCTGCAGGGTCAGCTTGAGTGACGGCAGCGAGAGTGAAAATAGCTCCTCCCCCTTGCCCGCCTCCCACGGCGAGGCCCCGCCCTTTATGAAAAACACTAATAGCCAGGTAGGCCGCCCAAGATGATGTTTGATGTGTTTTGGGGTGTTTTTGATACAAACAGTATAAAGTATGGAATTACTCAACAATTCATGGAATATAGGTTTATTGTGACTTATATGTCGTAAAAAACGCATTTAAGAAATGAATTGAAATATTACTTATTATATTGTGTGCGTGTTTTAATCCATAAATAATTCATGAATAATAATATAAAGTAATTTAGTATCGTTGGAACACAGACCGATAACAACGATGCATCAAGCTTCAGTTCCAACACGTTTCCAAAACGTAAAGATTCTAGATCTTTTCAGCCCTTTCTCTGCTGGCGTGCGTTCCCCCGGCCTTATCAAGTTCACCTTTATGACGGGCCGGGCGGCGTGTGAGTGTGTGTGTGTGTGTGCTGACGACGCACGGGGTTACTGCTGTATCGACGTGTCACTCAGCAGCTCGTAGTCCCCCATGCCGTACGTTCCTCCTGTCGCCGCCATACAACCATACAAGCCACCATTGACTGAGTCTCAAAGCGGTTCTCCAAATGATTCTCTGTCAGATCCTTGAGGTTACCAGCCCCAGCCGCCTCAGCAAGCAGGACAAGAGCAAGAGTCTAGATTGTGACAAGGTATGTGTTGGTTTTGTTTTTGACACACATCGGCCTTTGAAAGCCTCTCCTCCCAGTCGAAACTAAAAAGAAATGCATTAGACAGGGAAATTAGGCTCTAGTGGGGATTAGACACGCGGCTATGCAGAACATGGGAGCAATTTACATGTGCTCTCGTCCTCAGAAAATACCTTTTTAAAATACTGTGTGTGGTTGAGCTCCTGACAACTGGACTTTGCTACCTGATGGCAAACACAGGTGGAATCGGGTTTGTGTTGTGGGAGATTATAACAGAGAGTAAATAGAAGCACTTGTTTTATCCCGGTTTTAAATACAGAAATAAGCACAGCTTCTCTGATGGTTTTCGTCATTGTGACTTTGGATCTGATCGGATAAATGAGGTGGAAGACCTGTTGAGAAAGATGGTTTCGGCCCATCTAACGTTGTCATTTGTTCTGATGAATGCAAGAGGGGGCAGAAATTGGGTCTGCGTTCACTGGATCAAAGGAAGTGGGCTGTGATCAAACCACTGAGTCACCGGTCTCACATGAGTTGGGATTTTGACGAACATGTTGTCTTCTTTGTTCCTCTCATCGAGACGTTTATAATCAGTCAACGTCGTGACCGAGCGTCCCATCAACATCAAACAATACTGACTGTCACAGTGTGATCGGAGTACCGCTTATTATATCCGTCCAAATAACAGCAACGTTGGTGTTTATCTTTGGCGTGTCGTTTGGTGTGGCTGAAACACTGTGTAGCCCCACCTCGTCTGTTAAACCAGACTCAACAGCAAGTCGCTCTCTATTGCCTGTTCCACCTGTTAAGAGCAGACTCAACCATCCCTAGATTAGCTTCTCCCCCTCCCCTGGTAGACTAGATTTAACAGCAGGTTTATTCTCCATAATTCCACCTGTTCGCCCAGCCTCGTCGGCACAAACGCGGAATAATGCTTTATTATTTTCACGACCAGAGTAGAGAAGCCCTATAAGAAGCAAGCGAGAACACTAAGCCCGGCGCCTCAGCGCAGTTCGACACAAAACAATTCCATTTCTCTGTTGGCTCGCGCTACAAATGTGAACCGAGGTGACGGATGTGCTTGTGGGCTTCGAAACCTGGTGGCTAACTGGTGTCTCCCCCAGACGTATCTGGACGAGCTGGTGGATCTGCACAGGAGACTGATGACGCTAAGAGAGGGCCACATACTGCAGCAGGTGAGCCCCGATCCAACGTTATCGATAGAGGGCTAACCCACGCAACAGTAGCAGTGGAAACAACACAACCGGATCTAAGATGAACATTTTTAATCCGGTAGCAATGTTGTATTAATCTCTGCGTTGTTTCACTGTGATATTTACGATCAGTATACTTTCTCAAATTAGCAAACCATATCGGTTGTATAGATTAGTACATGTGTGTCTCGTCCTTTTTTTCCCCGGTAGGTAGGTTTAACGTTTTTAAATGTCAGGACTTCTTATATATACAAAAAAATGGGTGCAGGATTTAAAAAGTAAAAACCCAACCTGTAGTCCTTCCTGTTGACTCATTATCTCCCTCCCTGTCGCTCCCTCCCTCTCTCTCGCTCGCTCTACCCCCGGCCTCCAGATCGTGAACCTCATCGAGGAGACGGGCCACTTTCACATCACCAACACTACTTTTGACTTTGACCTCTGCTCACTGGACAGGAGCACGGTGCGGAAGCTCCAGAGCTACCTGGACGCCTCCGGTCTGTCCTGAAGGCCCCGCCCCCCGTCCTGCCCCTCCTCCTTCTGAACTTTATGAATAAACTTGAACTTTAACTTGCAGTGTAACCCCCCCCCCCCCCCCCCATACATACCACCACTGGGTCGGGTCGCTCTCTGTGGCATTAATGGGTTGGGGACCCTCCTCCCCCCCCCCCACACAAGATGGGGGAAGGTCTGACTCGCACACGGACCAGAGAGCCCCTGCAGCCCTGTCGACCAGGAGATCACCCAGAATGCCTTGGATATTGCGAAAAAAAATAATGATTTTTTTCTTTATTGTTTTGGAGGGGGAGGCGGGGCCTGTGTTGCTCTTAGTGAATGTGCATATTGTTATCATGTTTGTATCATACTTTTTTTTTTCCCCACCTGGGGGGAGGGGTTTGCATTGTGATAAATGCATGGTCAACACTGCCTTATGATGCTGTAAGTCTTATTTATTGAATTTGATTTGCAGGTGTGTGTGTGTGTGTGTGTGTGTGTGTGTGTGTGTGTGTGTGTGTGTGTGTGTGTGTGTGTGTGTGTGTGTGTGTGTGTGTGTAAAGAAGAGTAAAAAAAACGCAGTGAGACTTGTGTTAGCACTTCACCACCGGCATTTTCTTTGAATCTGTATGACTGATGAGCGCATGGATGTCCGCACCAACTCCATTGGCAGTCAAATGTCCTAATAAATTCATTTGCATTCTGCCTTTCCTACACCTGTGTTCTATTCAATCAGGGGAGTCTGCAGGCAGCGCCTCAGTTGTCACTGGGAACATAAAGGGCTTTCTGTTCTGCTCTGAAACAGAATATCAAATTCAAGATATAATCTAGAAAATGTTGTGATGCTAAAGATCCACTTCAAAATAGCATGAGCTGAGAAGTGTTTACGCATAGTGCACTACAAGACTGCAAAACGTGAGGGATTAACCATCTTCTTGCCTTTAGTGTGTGTGTGTGTCAGTATGATTCAATATTCTTTCTTGGCAAGCGAAGCGATCCCAATACAACCCAGGGAAGTATTGGGTCGATAAAACACATTTAGTCTTTTATCACATTGTTACATTTTGCGTGCATTAATTCCACCAAAAGAAGGGCATTTATTTAGGGAATCTGCTGCCCTTGACTGCTTCGTAAATTCTGCCTGAAGAGGAAAATACTGGTCGATCTTTCCAGAGGAAAGTCCTTTTTTATTTTTTCGTCTAGTGATCTTTTGTATTGTAAGGACATACAATAAATGTTCTGTGAGATGTTCTCGGCACACATTTTGTTCTGATTCTCAAGTCGTCTCAACAGATGAATATAAGTTGGCACCAGTGAGGACAGACAATTTGACGGTTCAATGAGAGAGTTACTTTGTTGTGCATCAAAGATCACTGTTATCTGGAGACGTTCCGGTTTTGTGTTCTGACAAACTACAAGGATTCAGATGAGAAACGTTCTTTCTGCCTCTGGGAGAGTTCAGACATTTTCAGCTTGATGAAGGGAAGCAGTGTGCCAAAGTAGGGCTGAAAGGTGAACGTGAATTAATTAAGAGGGAAGGAACATGGAGGGTATGAAAACCTTAAGTATTCAAAATGCACTAATGAACAGAAAGACGTGCATCACAAACAAACTTTAAAAGGAGTTCTTACAAATTTAGTTGACTATTTAATCTGATTTATATATTTCAAAATTACGTTATAAAAAACATGAATGTTTGTGTGTGTATGTGTCTGTGTGTGTATAAGTGAATATTTAAGTTCTTGCAAACATGAAACTTAAAATCTGTAAAGAAATGTTCACATTCATTTAAGAAATCATGGGGACCAAATGACTGAATGAATGTGTGGATGGGGGGGCTTGATGTATGAGTATGGGTGGGATTGTGAATGGATATGACTGGGTGAGGTTGGATGAAAGGATGATGCCAGGCAGAGACTACTCAGAGGTTTTAAAGAACCTCTTGTGATATGTATTTATATCACATACGTTTTTAATTAACATTGTCTATTATACTACCGTCTTGGCCGAGCTGAGACGGTAGTATAATAAACATAAATCCAAATCTCCTGAGACTTCTGTCTGACAGAAATCCACAGACAGACAGATATATGTCAAAGCTTGTCTGAGATGTAGGAGGGGACTATTAAAATGATATCGAAAAATAATTATATCAAACAACAATATGATATTTCATAACAGTATGGTATCTTAATACTTGTATAATAAGGCCCGTTCCTATTAAGAAATGCCTCGCCCCGATATTTCAGGCCGTTTCCATGGTGACAGACAGCAACCTGCTCTGTGGTGTCCAGGGGTTGGTACAGGAAGTGATGTCAAGGACAACTAAACCCCTCCACCCCTTGTGTATTGGTTTGGGTTTGATGACTCCCTCTACAGGTCAAACACGTGCTATTGCATGCATCTCCTCTGATGGGCTGATAAAGTTAACAGGTCACCTGCAATATGAAGTATACAATGCAATCTAATGCACACTTAGAGGCGGGGATAGAAGGCTGTGGAGCAAAAGAGATTACGGTGTTTGAGGCCAGGGTGGTCTTGTATCTGGGACAGGGGTGAGAAGAGAGAGGGGGGGGGGGGGGGGGTGCATGTTACGGACCACGACATCCAAAAAGTATTTTCTTCCAAAAAAATATGGAGGGAGAACGAAAGAGAGAGCAAGTAATGTGTGGGATGTTTTTTATTTATTTATTATCTTCGACCAGCGAGGCACAGAGACATTAATCGTCGCCCTGGCGCTGTGCCATCTTTATGGAAACCAACGTTGGGGGGTAGGCTACATCACTAATCCAGCCAGGCACCATGCACAAACAGCAGGTGGTGTCTGTCCGGGGGTCCCTCAAGGCCAACAGCAACCCCTCGAGTTAATGACAATTTAGACTCTAGCCTAATTTTGAACCAATAACATTGTATATTGTATAGCACAAATTCAAATATGCCCCGACCTTTTTTAAACGTTATCTAGGGGGGGGGGGGGCACAGAGCCTGGGCCGGACACCAACAACTGTAGGGGGGGAGCTCGCTTGTTTCCGGTTTCGATAGGAGATATTGTACCAAGAAAAACAAATTTGCGCGGCTGGATGAAACTTTGAGATAGGGATTGTAATCGGTGTATTTCTAAAGTAGCAAGTCGTATGGAGGATGATTAGGGCCACATGTCATTTCTGAGTTTAAAGTCAGTATTCAGAGATTCAGAATTCTGACTTTAACCTCAGAATTCTGAGTTAAAAGAATTAATAAGAAATGATCAAATGTTGCCCTAATCCTCTTCCGTAAAGTCTACACGGTGGGTGATTATTTGACACATTAGACACATTTTTTTGACAGTTGACTACTGCTGACTAATCAAGAACCGGCATCAAATAAAACACCCCGTTCAACCACATCTCAGCTCTTCTGCCTTCAGACTTTAGATATGAGTCTTACTTCCGATTCGTGAGACTAGTTGACACGAAAAATAAATGGCTTTGCATTTTTTCCGTTTTCTAGGGGTCTTCTGTCGGCTCCTACTTGGAACCGTGGGGGTTGGCAGTCAAACACGTGTTAGCCTTTCATAGAAATCAAGATCAAGCGATGTAAACAAGTCCACGTATCAAACACACTTCAAACAAACAACACCAAGGCCGACAAGCCCCCGTCGATTCACCCTAGGATGATTGGAAATTTGTGTGTGTGTGTTTGTGTGCGTTCGTGTGTGTGTGTGTGTGTCTGTGTGTGTGTGTGTCTGTGTGTCTGTGTGTGTGTGTGTGTGTGTG
The DNA here is from genome assembly GCF_949987615.1 of Pollachius pollachius. Lineage (NCBI taxonomy): Eukaryota > Metazoa > Chordata > Actinopteri > Gadiformes > Gadidae > Pollachius > Pollachius pollachius. The sequence goes on from NC_136953.1 coordinate 12,195,280, forward strand.
TGTGTGTGTGGTGTTTGGCACTAAAAGCAACCTCCCCAGCAACCACACACACACATTCTGTGTCCCCTCTCCAGCTCCAATGATAATGGGCGGGCCAGCAAACCGTGACCTCTGCCAGGCCCTGTCTGTGTGAATCTATACACACACGCTCACACACAACCACACACACACACACACACAAACACACAGATAACACAGACCCCCGCACACACACACACACGCACACACACACACACACACACACACACACACACACACACACATAGACAACACACGGATACAAACAGACACACACACACACACAGAAACAAAAACCAACACACACTACACAAGCATGTTGGAAAGCACCAAAGATGGGTTTGACGTTTCAGTTCGTGTCGAAAAAAAAAGTGTCGAAGCAGACTTTAAGTCGGAGATCAACCCGAACAAGGATTACAGGCGCGGCCCGGCACGGCCGCTGCCCGCATTGTGTCCCTTCTTATAGTTTAGCCATGTGTGATGTCCCCTCCGAGCGCCCGGCCTGCCCCGCTATTCATCTGCTCTGACTGGAACCACCTGCCAGCAAGACGCAGCGCACTGCAGTCTGGACTTGAACAAGAGGCAGACAGACAGAGGAGGAAACCCCCACCTCGCAGTCGATGGTGGTGCTCTACTTTGCAGTGTTCTCAAGTTCACTCGGCATTTGATTGGCGGTGATTAGTGGGTGCTTGTGTTGGACAAGGTTGAAGTATGTCATGTGTCAATTCATTGTGAAGTAAAAAAGTTTTGTTCTTTTCTAAAATGCATCTGGGAATTGGGTACACAGTCTTCCCCTGACCTATGATTCAAATACTCGATCTAATATTCCTATAGCCTAGTTAAATGAATAGGTAGTTATACAAGTAGGCCAAGTTTTTTTACTTTCATATTAAGACCTAAAGCCCATTTCCCACTCCACATAATTGACACTGATATTAAACCCTTATGAGTGATAGAATGCAACATTGAAAAATATTAATTGGCGTTGTTTTATTGCGCCAAAGAATTGAGCTGCGGGCGTTTGTAGAACTTTAGTGACCCCTAGCGGTAGGTCGGTTGAACTCCAAGCCTTAAGAAATAAGTGCTGTAGCGACCCCTGTTGGAAATCAAGAAAAACAGCTTGGGTTTAGGAACCATTATTGTCCGGCTAATAGAAATTGAATACTTGTGACTTAGTCCTGTCCTAATCATTGTCCATCAACTCATTCTTGCTTGTCAAATTGGTAATCTGATTGACGGTAGAGTAAATATTGTCCGGGTATCAATTAATCTGACTACACAGGAACCAGAGAACGTGGTCTACAGACATAAATACTTGCTCGACGAGTTTCCAAGATTAACTTTGAATGAAGGTTTTGACTAGTTTTGAAACATGTAGCGAGTAAATTAGTTGTTATATCAGTCAGAATATACCACTAAGATTAACACATGTAATAGCCCACCACCAATATATCAATTGTTGCAGCAGGCTGCATTCCTGGTCATATTTCCCAAGAAACTAACAAATGCTTCAATTAAAGGCAATGAACTTTATTAAAACTTCACTTTGAACACCACAAAAATAAATTGGCAGTACCAAAAAAAAAGGCCCAAACAAAACCCAGCTTCTCTGAAGCCACTTTAAAAAGACACCCCGGGTGAGTAAATGCAAGCTATACCATACAATTATGCCTACATTATACTAAACTAACACATTGAACATTTGACGCAGATTTCCTGTCCTGAGATGGCACAACTTCAATGACTCTTCAGGTTATACAGTCTTCTGTTGTCCTTTCTTCCCAATAAGCGACTTGTGGATGTGGGGGATGACACCTGAAACAAAAGATTGCATGAGTGCCAAAATAAAAAATAAACAGAATCACTTTATTGCCACGTTGCAGCGAGCTTCTCTCCAACTTACCACCGCCGGCGATTGTCGCTTTGATGAGCGAGTCGAGCTCCTCATCACCTCGGATGGCGAGCTGCAAATGACGCGGGGTGATGCGCTTCACCTTGAGATCTTTCGAAGCATTACCTGCCAACTCCAGCACCTGAAACAAAACGCACGCATGTTAACATCAGGACATTGCACGGTGTGTGTGTGTGTGTGTGTGCGTGCGTGCGTCACCTCAGCTGTGAGGTACTCCAGGATGGCTGCACTGTAGACGGCGGCGGTGGCGCCCACCCTGCCGTGGCTCGTCGTTCTGGTCTTCAGATGCCTGTGGATACGACCGACTGGAAACTGAACAAAGAAAAGAAAAAAACTAAGAGTAGAATCAACACCTACGGCAGCGCTGAGCCGACGACAGACGGCAGGGGACAAAAAGGGGTTAGCAGGCCGGATGGAGGCGGGCGACGGGCGGTAGCGCTGACCGGGTTTTGAGCCCGCCCATCGGCAGGGCTTTCCGCCGAGGGGGTGACCCGGTGAATGAATTGATCCGCGTGTGTTGACAAACCTGCAAGCCCGCCCTCTGCGAGCGCGAAATAGCCTTTGTCTTGGTCTTCCCGGAGTCCTTTCCTGCCTTTCCGCCGGCCTATGGAGCACCGCACAAGAGCCGGGGACAGACTTTTAGTTTTCACTCAGACACACGGAGGACCAGGAGAAATGAGCGTCGGTTACTGGAAGTGGCGCCAACACGCAAACGCGGGGTCGCATGTAACCGTAACATAGCGCGTCGAGATAGCATGTCGAGTTAGCATGCTAGGCTAGGCAAACTGCTAACCAAGCAAACGTTACGCTATTCAATGACCCAAGTTATTTAAAGGAACAGGAACCTGAGGGTATAACGGGTTATTGACCATTTGTACTTCAAATTAGTCGTTGTGGAAACTCACCATTGTTATATTTCTTGCAGTGGTTAATAACGCTTCAATGTAGAGTCCAAAGACCGCCGTCGACTAGTTACTTTCAAATGCGCCGCCCGCCTAGCGGCGGCGGCTTTTATAGAAGTGAGCTCCATCCGGGTCACTGCGGCAGGGCGGCTCGCCAATCCAGTCTCGTGTTTTGTGTTTCGGAGCAGCGTTAACCAATCACAGAGAGAGACTTTCGTTGTGCGGGAAAATCGCTCCATGCATTTTTACACATTGTTATTGTTTATATGCAGTTTGCGAGGCACATATTTTAAGGCTAACTTCAGATAACTGTCATTATATAGTTCAGAATTAAATTGTACTTTCACTGATGTGAATATGTTAACCATCAATTCTGGTTCTACTATCAGTTCGTACATGAATACCATCACAATATTTAGAAATAACTAAATGCGTTGTGATATAGGAATCCTTAATGGTAATGTAATATTGCTCAGTAATAAATTATGAAGTGAACCGAGGTTTCTAAATTAAATGGTTCAGCGAATTAAGGTTTACAACATTCTCTCTCGCTCTCTCTCTCTGAGATTTGGTTTACATGAAAGCTTACATTGAACACATGCATTTATAAACATGCGTTTAAATTAAATCACAGTCCCACAGTAAATATTAAAGTTACCATGACATGATGTTTCTTTTTGAAGATCACGATGACTTTCTCTGAAATCCTGAAATTATTCCTTTTGTTTATTTCCCTGCGTGATGTCCAAGCTGAAGTAGATAGTTGCGTAACCAAAACACAGTTAGAACTTATGAAAGGTTATTAATGTATAGTTCATAATTCATAAACCATATTTCGAGTTGACTTCAACTGGATAAAACTCGCCTTCATGACTTATTTTACTCCACTTTTATAATAATAATAATACACTCCACGAGTGTAAAAGGAGAGTTGTAAAAGGAGTAAGGGGGGGGGAACTCCCCATGTGGCTATCGGAAAGCACAGAGCCCAATTCGTCATGCATAAGTATCCATGAGAAAGGCGAGGACCCAGCCCAATAGCCATGCCGATTAGCAGTAGATCTGTCTCAGCAATTACCCATTGTCTGACAATGAAAAAGACAGGGTTTACAGCCCGATAAACTTTGCGTTATGGGTGTGTGTGTGTGTGTGTGTGCGTGCGTGCGTGTTGGGTTGCGTGTGCGTGTGGATCTAGAAAGGGGGTTCCAGGCAGGTCTTGTCCGATTCCGTGACCACCGACAGTGGAGATTCTTTCGAAACCCCAGAACACGAAAACACCACATGAGGGAAGGAAGTGCTGAGTATGTCCACGCACAGGCAGGCATAGAAACACACACACGCACACACAGACACACACACACACGCACATAAAGGGTAGGATACGTTTAAGGTCCCTGTCACGTATTCGCTTAAATGCATAAAAGATAACTGTTTTTTAATTTATAGAAAACTAACCAGCCAATGACCCCACCACGTCCGCGCTGACATTTAGCTTTTTTTTAAAAGGAAGAAGTTTATTTGTTCAGTCAGCGATTATTAACCTGGAAGCAGGCGTCACTCCACATAGGCGACTATTTTGGTGCGTCAGTTTGGTGGCTGCAGAGCGTAATCACCAACCAGAGATTTACCTACACCGATATCCTTTCCTTGAATCCTTGGCACACACACACACAGCCTTACTTTTTTTTTGTTCTGAAACTTTATTTTCCTCGCTCTGTACCAATGTTCTGTTCCATTCTGATCGAGGAGAGTTCACTGCCCTCCGGAGACGCGTGACATTGCTGTTAAGACAGTGGACGGCAGATCGCCACCTACATGTCGACTACTAAGCCGAGGAACGGTGTTGGGGTCCACCCGGACCGCAGAAACATGCCTGTCGACGGCCACCAGAGACACACCGAACTCCCCATGAGGAGGGGGACGCTGGTCAACCAAAGGAAGACACTGGGTAGGTACTTGGATGTGGAATCAGTACTCTGAAGAGGGTGGGTCAAGTCTAAGGACCGAGACATTTTCTAAGTGTTGTCAACTCTTACTCAATGACTATTTAAATTACTAGATCAGTGGTATGTCAGTGGTGTTTATACTTGAGCAGTTTATCCTTCTCCGTTTTAAATGTTGATATAAGGGTTGTTTTTGCTTTTCATTCAACTTCCTGGGGGTGACGGGGGGGGAAGACAGTCAGACCCAAACAAATCAGCTCTGAACAAACACTATGCCCTTCGTTGTCATTTGTTCTCTGTCAATATTTGTGTTGGATATTTATTTATGGATAAAGACATGTCTAATATTCCTCAGAGCGCGGTCTCTCCAGGGATTCTGGAAGCATGCTGAGGAGCTCCTCCTTAGCCGAGGACAGCTTACCAACAGGTAGGCCTCGTAGTTCCTAAAACCTGGAATATAAAATACAAAATAAAAAAATATAGATGCAAACATTGTGCTATTGGGCCTTAAGCAGTCTGCAACATTACTGCTAAAAAACAATTAAAAAGCACTTATTTCCATATAACCATATCTTCTTCCTTTATTGGCCTCTATATGTCTTTATATGGCCAGCATGGGTTCACAGAACCTCTGAATTCATTACCACCGCATACCAAACATGCAAAGCTGCTGGTAAAGCTGCAATGCTAGGAACACATATTGACCAATGAGATCCCTCCGCTGTGACAGTACATATGGAGGTCTGGAAAGACAGCACACTGCAACACTTGCACTGACATACTCATGCTGTTGACAGGGTGTTCCTACAAGCAGGACTCTCCGTTTAGTTTTGGCCTGATGTCTTGTTAGAATGTGATGGATGTTCTTGATCTTGTCAGTGTCACTCAATCTGTTGTGTGATACGATATGAGTGAATGAAGTGATCAGCTGATCTGTGCGTAAAATATACGACATATCCAGACTGCCTGTGACATTTAAATTCATAAGTGGACTATCATTTGCCAAAACAAGGTCATTCATGTGCCTCTGTGCCAGGTGTCAACAGGGAGGCCTGAATACAATTTCGGCTCAAACCACTAATTTGGTCTATTTTCAACTATAAACAAAGACCAAAGGTGATAGCTTTAGATAAATACACCCATAAATACACTTGAAAAGCATCTCAAAACAAAAGCAGCAACAGCACATCCCAGTATTGTACATTATACACACTACACTTTTAGTGTCACAGGGTCCTATGACACTACAACATTTTCAGGGAGGCCACAATGAATCATGTGGGAAATCATGTGAGGAGGGTTTCCAACGTTTGATACCTTGAACCTGTACAGTGGCCGCATACCTGAGTTATTCATTAAGCGCGCTGCTCCTTTCGCTGTGTCAGACAGTGGCTCCTGGTCCCTGTGGGGTAAGCAAGGTGAACCAGCCAACGTGATCTACGACGCTAACTTCAGCCAATGAGCTGGTGTATCATAAAACAAAATATAGTGCCAGCGTCGAAGGAAGGAAATCTTTTTTTTGTGCCCTCACAGGCTCTGATCTCCCGACCACACCTCCCCGTTAAAAGCATATTTACACTGACTTATAGACCATAGGTCTATAGGTTATTCAATAAAGTAATACTTTAGTTTATATGAACACCGTTAGTAAACATGAACAGCATTAGTAATTTATTACCGGACAATTTAAAAGTGAATGACCTGTTAGTGAATGCCTTAACTCACTTTAATGAGTGGTTAAAGAATGTATCAATGTTGTAAAGTGTTACCATTTAATTGAATAAAGTTGCAACATGACCCCCCTCCCCCGGAAAAAACAAACCATAAACCAAGCGCTCCTTGCTCTGTGTGCTTTGATTGGTGTGACTGCGGTGCTGTGGGCTCAGCTCTGCCCATGCTGCTGACCATGGTGGAAGGCCCCTGCAGACTTCCTGTGGATGAGGACACACAGGAAGTGCTGAGAGGGAAGCTTCGCCTTCTGCAGCCTGACAGCCCAGAGGTCATCGCTCTGTTCACGGTATGACCGCGCTGGTGCACGCACACACACACACTGATACAGGCACGCACACGCACACACACACGCACACACACACACACACACAGACACACACACACACCCACACATGCATGCACGCACACAGAAAAACAGCTCCATATACACACACACACACAGACACACACACACAGACATTGGCACATGCACTCACACACACACCCAGATGTGCACATAAACACACACATAATCACACACACAGAGGCAGCGACAAATGCACAGACACTCACATGCCCCGACACAAACATTTTAGTTTACAGACCCACACCAGGCATAGACGCAAATAAAGTTAATGTATTGCATGTAAATAATGACCAAGTGAAAAAAAACTTTTTTCTACTTCTTAATGTGACTCATTGTCACATATTTTCTCATCTCTCCAGGAGCTGTCGTCTCACATCCACTCCATTAGCAGTGAAGAAAATATGATATTGCTAACGTTCAAAACATTTGAGGAGATATGGAAGTTTACAACATATTACTCTTTAGGTAAGAAAAGATTTCCTTCAATCGTCAATCTGAGTGTTTTACCTGGTGAATATGTAATTATTTGTGATGGTTTTACTACAAGAATACATCATATACATAATGCCTGATTGAAAAGCTCATACGATTTCTTTATTCTCCTCTCCCTCCCCTGCCCCCTCCCTCCTCGGTCCTTGGTGATGGTCAGGCTTTCTGGACCAGTGCATGGAGAGTCTCTTATTCGACCAGAAGTTCTGGATCCAGTCTCTGGACCGGGACGATCTGGGCATCGAGGTCTCAGTGCCTGAGGACACCCTTCATCTCATGGTCAAAGGCCTCCTGATGCAGGAAGGTAGGTAGAGGAGACGCACACTCCCATTGGACAAGGCTCTGACTAATTCCTGACACCCAACACTCTGTTGACGCGTTATAATGCAGTATTGGGTCCGAAATGGACTCAGCTCTGGTTAGTACCCAAATTCTCCCCAAAGAACCAAGTCCCTCTCAGTGCTTGAGCAAAAGATCCAAAGGGGTGGATTGCTGAGGCTGTGATGAACCTGTCGACACTTGGGGCCAATCGCAGGGATTAACCTCTCATGAACAAGCCAAAGCTATCAAAATAGGTCCACTGGAAACCCCCCAAAAAAATACACAAACCACAAGGAGGGAATTCATCATGGAAGAGAGACACAGGTAGAATTAACTAGAACTGACCCAACAGGCAGCAGGTACGGGATTTAAACACTAAGGAACACAGGAAGGAACACAGGTGTGTTCCTCATTGTTAAACCTGAATTAGTTATCCACGCTGGCTAACGAGAGGCCTTTCATGGAGGCTGGTTCTGCGGTAGGTTCTTGGATGCTTCTGGTCCCAATATAGTGCTCTCTCTTCTTTAAACTAAAATTACACGTTCACACTTTTATCAATCAATCAATTACCAAGAGTATCTCGAAGGAATAATAACGAAAAGTAGGGTATAAAGTACTGGTGTGTGTTCCTCACGGCTCTGCCAGGCTCCTTCTTCGCCAGCTGCTCCTCCAACCAGATCTTTGACAGCTCCACCTCCGGAGGGGACCTGTTCCTGGAGCAGGGGGACGTGGCCCAGTTCGAGCCTCCCTTCCTGGGCTCGGGCTGGAACGTGCTGTCCCTGAACGATGGAGCCAGGGGGACTACACAGAAACCCGCACTGGAGCCCCTCATCCCTTTCTATCAGTACGTGGAGGGTGTAGTGTGTAGTGTGTAGTGTGTGTGTGTGTGTGTGTGTGTGTGTGTATGTGTGCTATTTCTAACAACCAATACAAAATTCTTTACAATAGTAAGACGTAGTAATTCTAAGACTCACTCTAGTACCAGAAAAGTCTCAACTTAATTGTGGAAGATGAGATTGTAGTTAACGTATGTTTAAAGGTGGAAATTGCAACGAAATCCGAATAAGTACACCCTAATAGCTCCGGATTCTAACCATGGTTGACACCGAGTGGACGTTTTCTCCCCCCCCCCACAGATGGTTTCTTAAGTCCTGCCCGGAGAATGTTCTGGTGGGCGGTGGGAAGCCGGTCTGCAACTTTCCCCTTTGCTTCGGTAGGCGGGGTCGCAAAGATAACAACTTGTTGTTCACTCCCAACCATACCTTCTTGTTCGATACAAGCAATGTTACCTGTACCAGAGCCACTTCATACACATGAGGGCACACACTGACCCCCACATTGAGTGTCCCACTTGACAGGTTATATCGCAAGTGTTGAACCTTAGATGGCTGTAGGGACTGACACATGGGAAAAGAGAGGAATAGGGTCATCCTGAAGGTTGGGCTTGGCTATACAAGTAGAAGATCTACAATGTCCTAGGATGCCTGGTGGCTCATCAACTCCTCCACTAGAAATCTTACTTAACAATCTTAACCAAATCCTGAGTGCTATCAACTCCATGAGGAGAGGCAGTGTAGAACCGAAAAAAGAGTTTAGACCAACTATAATCACAGAAGAAGGAAATCACGGCAACCGGACCTCCATTACTTTGTACAGGTTGTCTCTCGTTACCTTCTCCACCTCCCCTCACATCTCTCTCTCCGTCCTGGGCCTGTTCTACCCTCCTCCCCCACAGCCCAGGGGACCTGTCGGGCCCTCGCAGAGTACCACGGCCAGGGCCCGGACGAGCTCAGCCTGACGGCCGGGGATCGCATCGCCGTGGTGGGGCGGCTGGCGTCCGGGTTCGATTGGTTCCTAGGGAGGGCGGAGGCCACCGGAGCGCTGGGATTGGTGCAGACGGCCCTGGTGGAGCCGGCTGATAACCTCTGTGAGTAAGTGTTGATCTTGAATGGGGATAACGTCTGCATGGATTCAGGCCTGGAAACATAGGGAGATGTTTTTATTATTTTAAATGTTTTTTATAGTGCCGGTCTTGGCCTTTGAAATCGTTGAAAGTGTGAATGGTTCCCGACACACTTTTGTGCGTTAAGTATTTCCTAGATGTAATTTAATCCAGATAATGAAGTAATTAAAAAGAGCAAAGAGCTCACCCAACTGCAGGATTTAAATAGGACTTAAGTAATGTTGGCCTAAAAGGACATTTCCAACCAAAAGGCACGTGAAAGAAAGTCATTCAACGCAACACCTATACTGAACAATTTTGCTCCGGTATATACAAAACAACGTTTTAAAATGTCATATTTACAGGTCAACAGATATCTTCTTGGACGCAGAGGAAAGGAGTTTCTTCTGCTTCAAAGAGGAGTCCATCATCCAGGAGACCACAACGTTACTGAAGAAGAACTCTCAGAGTGACGTCGGCTACGTCTACAAACTTGGTAGGACGGAAATCCCCCTGATGTGAAACGAAAGCGTGAGGGTTTGTAACACGAGCCAACGCCAAGCGACATTGAAAGCAGAACTTAAATGGGTAACCACCCAAATCAAGCCACAACCTCCTAAAATAAATGATTGCACCTGCCTCTGGCCCTCTGTGTTGGAGCAGGCGCTGTTTTCATGATCAACAACGATTGGAATAACCTGTTTTCTACCATCGGCTGATTTAAGTGCTCTTTAATTATATTGGCTGCTAGAAAACGTGGTCGTTTTCAGATTACGTTAACATTTAGTTTGCCTAAAAGCATATTTAAAGCATGTTTCTTGATACTTTAAAGAGTCCAAAAAAACTTTTACTGACCCTATGATTATTATTATGCTTCCATCTTCTCAGATCTGATTCCCCAGCAAGATGGTGTGAAATTGGCCAAACACAGTAAGTCTTGTTCTCCCTTGCTGCTTCTCAGTGCTTATCTGGTGTTTCAATATCTTCATAGAGAATGCTCCTCTATTATCCGAGGTCTCCGAGGGGCCAAACTGACAGACCCGAGCCAAAATGGACTCTGAACATCTGTTTCAATAAATGCTATCCTAATAAACTGTGATCCAAATGGCAGAAAGACCATCATTAAACAGCAGCGGTAAAATAATGGGATCTGACCTGGACCCAATTTGCCATAATAAGATGTGGGCCCTAACCCGTACAGGTCATAGGTCAGGGTCTGGGATCCTAGGGTTCAGGTAAACCTGTCGACCTCTGTATCCTATAGCATATAGATAAGAATAGAATAGACTTTAATTGTCATTGTGCAGCAGATTCAGTAATAGTAATAAAGGATAACAATATTCCATTATCAAGTTTCACAGTCTAATCCCCCGTCAACGACAGGAAGCTCATTGGACCACGTGGACGCGGACGCTCGCCTGGAGTTAAAAGCCAACATGGAGAGGATCCTGGCGCCATGCCGGGCGCCATCACCCCACCGCGGGACGCAAAGTGAAACCGAGAGCGCCGCTGACCCCGTCCTTCAGGCTCCGCCCCCCTCGCCACCTCCCGAGGCGCCGTGCTTCACGGTCCACACGCCCGTCGAGGGAACCCCGGACGGCGAGCTCTTCACCCCCCTCCTCTCCTTCCTGGAGGGCGCCCCCTACAGGCGGGAGTTCGCCGTCCTCTACGGCGCCACCGCCGACCTCCTCTCCTCCTCGTTCTTCGCGGGCTACGCCGACGAAGACGGGCTGGTCGCCTTCCTGAGCGCCGCCAGGGAGACGGCCCGCAAGCGGCGGCTCCACTGGGCGCAGAGCCGCGCGTGCTTCCTGCTGGGCCAGCAGTGCGCCGGGAGGTCAAAGTTCAGCCAGGCGCGGGTGTACCTGGAGGAGGCGCTCGCCGTGCCCAAGGAGGGCTTCGCCGACGTGAGGCTGCTGGCTGCGCTCTACGCCAACCTGGCCCACATCCACCTCCTCCAGAAGAACACCGAGAAGTACTGCGCCGCGGCGGAGCGCCTGACCGCCGCCGCCATGGCCCTGCCGGAGTGTGTGGCGAGCGCGAAGGACCACGGCGAGGCGCTCAAGTACGCCCTGAGGAAGGCGGTGCTCACCCAGAACAAGATGGCGGAGGCGCGCGCCTGCTTCGTGCTCGCCAAGTGTCACCGTCTCCGGGGTGAGGATGAGGCCGCCTTGCCCTACGTGGAGAGGCTCCTGGAGCTGTCGGCGGCGGCGGAGAGGGGGTCCGGCGGCGTACCCCCCAGCCGCGTGTGCCTCGGCCTGGGGAGGATCTACGGCGCGCTGGGCCGGCCCCAACTCAGCGTGTGTGCGGCGAGGAGGGCGGCGTCGGAGCCCGCCGCCACGCTGGGCGACTGCCTGGGCGCGCTCGCGCTGGTCCTGGAGAGACGGGACGAGGTTCCGTGGCTGGGGGCCGGGGAGGGGGCGCTCCCGTGCCACGCCGTGACGTACCTACGCCACGCCCTGGCGTTGGAGGAGGGGTCGAGGGAGGACGGCGGGGAAGAGGGGGAGGGAGAGGGCGAGAGGCTGAGTCACGCGCTCACGCTCTGCCTCTCCGGGCTGCTCCAGAGGCACGGGATGGACGGCCACGCCGTGCGCGTCGTGCGCGCCTTTGTCGACCGCCGGCGCCGCACGCCGGGCCTGGCCGCGGGGGAGGGCCGCAGCACCCTGGTGTGGCTGGCCTGGCTCTACATCCGCGACGGGCAGGAGGACGCCGCGCTGGACGTGCTGGACGCCATCATGGAGTCCCCCCCGTTGGAGCACGGCGCCTCCCCTCAGGACGGTCGGTCTCTGTCATCCATTTTGATTTTGGTTCTGTTTGGTTCAAATTGTTTATTATTCCATTTTTTTATTGAATAATATTTTAGTGATTTTTCTTTTTTTTGTATTTTTTGCGTCAAAGATATGAAACAACATCAAAATTGTGTAGTTGAATTTAGTGCAACTGGTCACGTCTTGTGCTTTATACAAATCAAACAATATTTGAATGAGGAAAAAAACCGTAAGCTAATACCCTGGATGTGCACGTGAAGGCCTGGTCCTCAACATGCGAGGCATCGCGCTGCGGCGCCAGGGACACCTGCGGAGGGCAGCAGAGAGCTACCGGGCGGCCGACGACATCTGCGAGGAGTTGGACGACATGTCCAACTGGGCCGTGTGTCAGGCCAACTTCGGTACACTTTCGCATGCTTACGTTTGTGTGTTCTTATCGAGAGCGAGGCATATATGCCCCTGTGTTAACGGTAGATAAGAAGCACTGACGACATGTTGTTTGCATGACCTTAAGACCTCTAAAAAAAAGGTTTTATTCACTGTTTTCTTGTGGCAATAATGAGCCCATATATTTATGCACATATTAAGTTCCATTTTGCAGATATGGCCAACCTCAAAGATTTTGATCTTTTAAGAGAAGATTTTGATAGACACAGGCACCCACACACACGCACGTACGCACGCACGCACGCACGCACGCACACACACACACAGACAGACAGACAGAAAGCACACATTCACACACACACAAACACACACACACACACACACAGACAGACACACATAAACACTAACCATCACCTTCATCGCATTAGCAGCAAGACATTTCATCACGTGAGACATCCAACCATCCCAACAGCTGCTCTGCGACTCTTTCTGCATCCACCGATCCGTCCCGTTTTGTTTTTTTTTAATCCTCCGCAGGGCTGCTGTGTCTGAAGGCCGGGGCGAAGGCCCTGGCGGAGAGGCACCTGACCAGGGCCCTGGAGCTCTTCTCTGGCCTGGAGCAGGAGGGGCCGGGACTGCAGCTGGTCTCCGTGCTGCTGGAGCTGGGGCGGCACTACCTGGAGCAGGGCCGGCTGCGCTACGGCCAGGGCTGCTTCGAGTGGGCTCTGCTGCTGGCCATCAAGGCTGGCCTGGCCGACTGTACGTGTTAATGTCCTGGAGCCCTCCAGCTGGGCTTCCCAGGGCTTAGTCATGGTTCCGCGTTGACGCAACGCAAGGCCCGCGCAGTCGCTTCGATGCAGTCGGGAACCTGTTTTGGTTCTGCGTCGGGTTTAACGTCGGGGTTCCAGTGAGCGGACCAATCGCAGCCCTCGCTGCTGCGTCGCGCTGCGCCTCGATGCAAGGTTACGATTTTTGGGAGGCTCACGTCAGGCCCTTGCGGTGGACGCAAGGGGGGTCCGCAAGGACGTAAGGGGTCCGTAAGCCCCTTGCGTTGCGTCGACGGGGAACCATGACTAAGCCTTTACTGAAGCACACCTCCTCTGCCTTTGGATGGTTGAATAGAGAGGGAGCGGTAGATAGGAAGTTTCTGATTGCAAGTCTTGGTTTTTCATGATGAAGATCTCCACTCTGGACATTTGAAATACGCTAGCCTATAACACCAAAGCTACACATGATAAATGCTTGCAAGAGATGGACAGTATGATGGTTAGTCATCAATTTGTCATACTTTATAATAACATTTAGTCGTAGCAGGTCAATCATAAGTCTTTGGTCAATGAAAACATATCAATTTGTTGATAATAAATATGTGCTCCGCCTATCCATGACTTATGACTGGATTGGTATTATAAAGTGTTACCCATTAAGTTAGTCTGCTGATTCAGTAGAGCGATGTGTTGTTATTTTTCCCCGACAGGCCATCTCACAGCCACGCAGCAGCTGTGCCGTCTGTACGGGGAGGTCCGTCCAGACCAGGCGCGGTGCATCGTCTACAATGAACACCAGCTCCCCCTGCTGGCCGCCCGGGGGGACCGCAGCCGTGAGGGTGACGTTCTGCAGACCATCAGCGAGCAGTACCTCAGTCTGGGCACAGCTAAGTATGTGTGTTGTGTATGTGTTATTTTAGTGTGTGTGTGTGTGTGTGTGTGTGTGTGTGTGTGTGTGCTTGTTCTCATTTCATCTTAGCCAAACATCCCAAAATATGTTGGTTGCCCTTGAAGCGAATGTTGATAATGAAAGTGTGCCAAGATCAAAATGTAAGAAAAAAAGGGAGGATTAATGAAATCAATTAATCAAGATATTGCATAACATCATACATCATAGTATGGAATTTAAGATATTTCTCCCCATTTTCTGCCAAACAGTGTCCCCTCCAACTTCTGTAAAACATGAAGTTGTCCGCTCCAATATAAATAATACACGCATGAACTTGGCGGGTTATACCTCTATGCCTCTTTTCAGAGTAACGGCCCAAAACTGACTCATATATCATAAGCCACTATTGACGGCTGTGTGTCTGTTACAGCAGATCATTTGGTAAACATCGGTGATACCATTGTTGTGGACTCCTCAGATTTCCCTCATGTATGTGCGGCAGTTGCTCAGGAGACATAGCGGGTTGGAACTGGTAACTGGAAGGTTGCTAGTTCGATCCCCGGCTCCTCTTAGCTCCTAGAGTGTCGAGGTGTCCCTGAGCGAGACACCTCACCCTGACTGCTCCCGACAAGCTGGCCGCCGCCCCGCGTGGTCGACTCCGCCGTCGGCGTGCGAACCGTCAGCAAAATCCCCTAAATGTAAATGTATGAGTCGCCGTGTTTTAATGTATGTACTAATGTCTTTCAGGGCGTACCGGGTGGCGCTGGACTGCACCAAGAGGAGTCTGGGTATCTTCATCGACCTGGGCCAGCGGGAGCAGGAAGCCTACTCGTGGCTGCAGGCGGGGAAGATCTACCACATGCTGGGCCAGAAGGAGCTGGTGGACCTGTACATACAGGTCGGTTCACAGGCACCTTTATCCATAGTGCGCTTACAGGACGAAACAGGAGGTCAGGACGGTAAAACAACGCAATAGGACGTGAGTTTATCCTCTCAGTGAGGACGATGGATGATATCAGCTCGCTAGTGGCGCAAGCTCAGCTGTTTATTGCTAGCAGAGGTTGGAGGAATATCAAGAAGATTAAGGCGGGCGTGTTGGATAGTGAAACATGCATTTGTCAATGATGAGCAATACCACATTTGTTAAATCGATTTCTATTGCAAGAAAATGACAGATTGTATCTGGTATTTTGTTTTTTTTCTGACCCGTTTTTCCTGCGAAAATGTCCAAAAGTAACTTCCAGATAATCTGAAGACATAGCTATAAGAACGTCGTTAATTAAGGAGGGGTTGTGAGCTAAGAAGAGTTTAAGAAGATAACTCTTCTTAACTTAAAAAAATAAGCCAATCAGTGCTTCTAAAAAAAGAAACGCGTCTAAAGGTTACCCCTGACACACCCACCTCCTTATGTGGTCTCCTTGTGAACTTCCTGTGTTTGTGTGATCCCGGTCCCAGGTGGCGCAGGACGTGGGCCTGGTCACAGGGGACACCGGCTTCGTCCTGGCTCTCCTGGAGGCGGCCGGGGACGTCTTCCACAACAGCTCCCAGGACCGAGACAAGGCCGTCTGCTTCTACCGGGTATGGTGCCCGCCCTGGGGATGTGAATGTGTTTCGGTCGCTGGCGGTAACCACAATATGTCAACCCCGTTGGAGCCAGGAATAGCCCTTTTTGCGGTATTAAAGGATGATCGGTTGACATTTTAATTAATGTCTGATGATGGCACATCTCCGTACAAAACAATCTCGTTTTCCAAGTAACAACAAGCTTTCGAGCTAACAAGCAATACAGGTCACGTTCGAACAGGGTGTGTGAGTGTGTGTGTTTGCGTTTGTGAGTGGTTGTGTTTGAAAAAGGAGGTTTTCCCCTTAATTAAACCATAATCACCCTCTGTAGGATCAATAGGTCTAATTAGTGAAGCTTCAGCTTGACGCTCCATTTTCCCTTCGACGCATACCTCATCCAATATCCACAAAAATAATCCACCGGACCACGACGTGACGTTTAAAAGGTTTACTTGTCAAACGCAAAATACAAAAATCCTTTTCCACAATGAGGTTATGATTAGAGGTGAGAGATAAAAAGAGAGCGAGAGGTCAAAAACTGTGTGGCTCCACGCTTGTTATCCTGACAGACTGTCACCGGTAGTTAACACAATTAAGTTCCTCTCACACTTCAAAATAAAGTAACTAAATGTGCGCATACACCAAAAATATTGCAAGTGAATTTCAAAATAAAATTCTATATATTCGAAATGAACGCAATTAACTATTACATTATTTCACTTATGAAAATCCAAACGTCATCATAAAATGTGAACTTAAATAAAGCAAATAGCTATTTAGGCTCCTACACCCTCCTCAATGGCTGAGCTCGTTACCATAGTAACACAGGAGGTGCTACTGCTACTCCTCCTCTCTCGGGGATCAGAACAAAGTGTTGACGCGTGCGTGGTGTCAACCTGCCGTCCCTCAGGACCGCGCCCTGCCCATCGCCCTGAAGACGGGCTGCACGGCCAGTCGTCTGAGGCTCTGCCACAAGCTGGTGGACCTGCTGCTCAGCCTCCGTCGCTACGACGACGCCGTGGAGTTCGCCCAGACCGCGCTGGACATCAGCATCACTCTGGGTGAGCGGGGCGCGTGGTCGCACTTTGAAAACGTTTGTAATGACGAGGCTACAAGCGACACTTACTATTGGTTATGGTTCAAGCTAGGGTAGGCAATATGGGGAAATATGCCAGAATAAACTTGATTTTGAAAGTTTCCAATTTAAATAATCCCACCCTCTTCCGGCCTTCCTCGAAGCCATGCCCCCCAAAACACTTGACTAGCTCGCTAGCTTTAGCGATACGTCTGGTTAGCCTTGTGGACGACTGCAGTCATGAGCAATGAACTCACTCGTAGAGTGTGGGTAGGTAGAAGGATAAGAATGGCTTACAGGCTGCGACAGCCACAGAGACTGAATGTTTAAAGGATTTTTGGTCAAAGCAAAGACAATTTCAACAAATAGGACCAAAAATGCTTCTTAAATAAATTGCCTACCATAGCTTTAAATGAGATGATACAACATAAACGCTAACATTAATGCATATGCACCATGCATTGTTTGGGGGCAGTAGGGAATCGAAAGCCCAAAACCATGGCACCGAAACATCCCATTCAAGTGGTGAGAAATCTGTTTTGAGGTTAAAAAAAAACGCTTCTCATCACAGTGTCGATAACACCCCCCTAACCCCCTCCCCCAATCCCAGAGGAGCGTCTGAGCGAGAGGGTGGCGTACCACCGCCTGGCCACCATGTACCAGCACCTGGGCCAGTCGGAGCTGGCCGAGCACCACTACCTGAAGGCCCTGGCCCTCTGCCCGGCGCCCCTGCAGTTCGATGAGGAGACCCTGTACTACGCCAGGGTGTACCAGACGCTGGGCGACATCATCTTCTACGACCTCAAGGTGACGGAGGAGGGGGTTCGTTGTGTTTTTTCGGGTGGTGTTTTTTTGCGTCTGAAAAAACACAACGCAACCGTGAAATGGAATGATTGGAATTTTGTTTTTTTGGGGGGCTGGGGGGGGGGGGGGGGGGTGTTGTATGTGGCTCCACCGTGCTTTGCTACGCCCGAGTTCATTCTCATTGGCCGCTCCACCTCTGACCTCCGATCCCCAGGGACTTTACATCAAAGTGGTGGAAAGTTCCTCTGTTTAAACCAGCCATCTCTGTGTGTGCGTGTGTGTGTGTGTGTGTGTGTGTGTGTGTGTGTGTGTGTGTGTGTGTGTGTGTGTGTGCGTGTGTGTGTGTGTGTGTGTGTGTGTGTGTGTGTGTGTGTGTGTGTGTGTGAGTGAGCGAGCGAGGGGATGCACTGAACATTTAAAGTATAGCTTACTGCAACGCAAAACGCCACCACCTCTACAAATATATTCGAATACAACCAGCGCTATCGAATACATTTCACTAAAAGAAGTATAGACAAAATCGGTTGCTGACAGATTCAGAAACCAGACCCTCCCCTCATCCACAAAAACACTTTACACTTTGACGTCCTCAAACACCATGACCTTTAACCCCCCGCGGACCTCTGTTTGACCTTTGACCCCTGAAGGACCCGCACGACGCAGCCGGCTACTACCACCTGGCTCTGGCGGCCGCCATGGACCTGGGCAACAAGCGCGCGCAGCTGCGTCTGTGCACACGGCTCGCCACCATCTACCACAACTACCTGGTGGACCGCCGGCTGTCGCTATGCTTCTACCAGCGGGCGCGCGCCTTCGCCACCGAGCTCAACGTGCGCAGGGTGGACATCTCGGCGTCGCAGCGCAAGATCTCGCGCCGGTGATCGGCGAGGGGCGTGCGGTGCGGCCGGCACCAGGAGCTAGTCTTTTTTTTGTATGGATGGTGGCGAGTACCGCCTTTTTCGCCTCTGATTCGCCTCTGATTGGTTAGAAGGGCTCTCCTCTGATTGGTTATGGTTACGGTTAGGGTTAGGGTTAGGGATATCACTAACCCTAACCCTAACCCTAAACCTAACCATAACCCTAACCCTAACCCTAAACTACACTAAACAGCTAGGGCTAATCGTAACACGATCTAAAGGGGCGCCCTTCTAACCAATCAGAGGCAAAAAAGGCGGTACTTACTCCTACCCTCCTGCGACAAAAAGATTGGCCACTGGGGACATCGCAGAAATCGCGTCTGTTGTTGTGATACTGCAGTGTTTTTTTGGACGTTAGCGAATTTTCCGGTCTGTAACGGGGATGTGATGGAGGAGTTGTAATGTGGTTGTTTGTGTGTTCTTGTCTTCTGTTCGATTTATAATGGTTTATAATGCTTCAAATATGAATCAAAACAATCAGGTTATGGACCGCGAGATATTGGCTGTCAATGATTGCTTCATTCAGTCATTATTGCATGCTGTGCAGAGGAGGAACATGAACAACTTGTGGCACTTTAAAAGAGCAACCAAACTCAAAACGGTTTGGTTTGTTAATCTCGCAACTCACATCCAGGAATACAATTGTAAAATAATAAAAAATGATTCCTGTTCAACAACTTTTCAACATGTCAACACGTCAATGTAAATGTTTGTTAAATTGAGTTCAAATCTTACTGAACGTTGAAACGATGATTTTTGTTGTTGTTTGTACTCTGAAAATAAAATAAAAAGAGCTCACCAGTGAATCAAAGTCAAAGAGTCACATCTTTGAATGGAGAAAAACGGAACGGGTCACTGCAGAAACCAAACATTAACTACAGCCTGCAATGATAGATGAGGATGTGGAACCAAGTGGAGGGAGAGAGAGAGACCGAGAGAGGGCGAGAGGGAGTGGGAGAGAGAGAGATAGAGAGAGGGAGAGCGAGAGATTGAGAGTTGTTTTCCAGATGGAAGGGTAGAGATGGATTGAGCTAGATGGTAAAAATGCAGCAGACCGTAATAAATTGGATACCGTTTTGTGGTTTTTGGCTCCCTGATGATCTCAACAAATTCTCACCAGATTGAGGAAAAATATTTGCGTGTGTGTGGGTCCATTTTTGCGCAATTTATGTATATATGACAGCTCAATGATGTATGCACTGTTGATATGTATTACTTCTCCACAATTTCAACACCCTAAACCTGAAATGACCACAAATTATTTTCAATTTACTCCTCTGCGTCAAACTATTCCTAATAACTCTGCTTCTATTTTTCTATTTTGTTCACGGTTAATGCACACAATCTTCCGCTTCATTATATTGTGTTATATTGTGACAGTGGCCACTTAGTCTTTTTTATCTACAGAGAAACACTTGCAATATTTGAATATATTTCATGAAGTAGGCCTTTTAACTCACAATAAAAAGATCCCTAACTTTCACGCCTTTACGTACGGTTTTCAAAGAGATCGGATCCAAACACACCATTCTCTTAACTTCTTAAAATATGCACGCTTCAAAACGTTGAGGACTATTGCGTAACGTCTGACCACAGTACAAATATTGCAAACTGCCGTCTCGGTCCATTAACCCCAGGACAATAACTCTTGTGTCTCCTTCAACTGTAACCAGTGATTGACGACGCTATTGAAAATATACAGTTCCACGGTAGGGTGAAATACTCGACATGACATCCCCCCCAAAACCTTTTTATGGCTACACAAACCTGGGCTGCCTTTCATCCGTGGTAGACACAGACACAGCCCAGCTAACACACACGTGTGTGTGTGTGTGTGTGTGTGTGTGTGTGTGTGTGTGTGTGTGTGCGTGTTTGTGTGTGTGTGTGTGAGTGTGTGTGCGCTTGTGTGCCAGCCAACGGCAGCTGCAAAGGTCTGGTCATTGTACATGGCCCCTTAAAAGGTGACTGAACATATGATGGAATCCCCAAAAGGAAAAAGAAAAATACTTAATGTTTTTAAAAGAAACAGCACGAGTCACGTGGTCAGCCTCGCTGCGCATCTGATTTGCTGAAAGAGTCACCGCTTCGTTACGCGCAATAAAGGTTTTTTTCGATCATGACGGTGGACCGCACCACAGTTGGTTAACGCAGCTCTCTCCTCCTCTAGCCGGGCCGATGGGCAAGACCAAAAGAGACTTCTTCAACTAAGGAGGAAAGGAAAGAAAGTATACTTCGTCTGCTGTCGATGTGCAACGCGGAGCTTTGAGAGACTTTGCCCACAACCTCAATTTTTGTGAATTTCATCTTTGTTTACATCTTTGAAGTGCAAGACAGCTTCGGGTTGGCTCTTCTCATGGCGATGTGCATGCGATGGAAACGGGTACATGCCATATTTCTGGACTAGACTCGCGAAAGTGATGCGTAAGAGTGTGGACCGCTGCGGGTTCGCCTTCTCCAAACTGGCGCTCAACTGGCACGACTGCAACCTTTAAGTCATCTTTTCTCCACTTTGCATCCCCTTCTCACTTCAATCGAACTTTATTCAAACACTTAACAAACACACCAACATGCAGGTACTACTGTTCGCCACCGTGCTCCTTCACCTCGAACCCTTTGCCAACGCGGAACTCAAAGCGAGCAAGTGCCCGGCGCGCTGCGACGTCTCCAGCTGTCCGAGCCCCAGCTGCCCCAGCGGGTACGTCCCGGACCGCTGCAACTGCTGCCTGGCGTGCGCCCAGGCTGAGGGCGAGCCGTGCAGCCGCAAAGACGAGCTGCCCTGCGGGGAAGGGCTGGAGTGCAAGCACCCGGCGGGCAAACGGCTGTTCCCCCTAAAGGGCGTCTGTCAGTGCAGACAGGGCCACAAGATTTGCGGCACCGATGGGAAGACCTACGGGAACTCGTGCCAGCAGAAGGCGGCGAGCAGGGAGGCCCTGCAGAAGGGACGTCCCGCTATCGAACAGGCGCACAAGGGACCGTGCGAGAGCAGCACCGGTAAGATATGCGATGCGTAAAAGACGCAGTGAATCAGCCCAAAAAGCTGTAAATTGTAAAGTGTAGTACAACAGCATATCTCAGTAGTTACGTGGTCAAGATAAACGTGTCTGAATACCTAAGAGACGTTTACCACGCCTAATAAACAACTTTTAATGGAATTGGTGCAGCTTTATCAGCCTATAAATAAAGCACGTGTAAATCCGTGGTATGCAGAGTGGTGATGTTTTCCCATGCCATTTCGGGTGACCTGCAGGCTATGATTCATTGAGACATTCAACAATTACAATCAAAACATGGGGCAAAATTTAGTTACCGTAAAAGGATAAAACTAAATTGACTATTATAATGTTTTCCCATGTGAATAACCAAACATATCCAAATTGATACTCACAAGAAAGTCAACCCCACGGAACACACACAGTTACAGTCACAGTCACACACACACACACGCACGCACACCCACCCACACACACACACACACACGCACACACACGCATGTCCTTATCCGTTTTATGCACGTAATGCCGGGGACTTTTATTTGATGTACTTCCTCCGACCAGGTGTTAGGAGACCTCATTTAACTTTTACAACGTTCTCCCGTTCAAACGATAACGAGTTGACCTCGCCACTGCAGCTATACCATTGGTCACATTTGTATGCCACGAGTTTCAATACATTGTTATGTAAGTGTGTGATCATTTGATTTGAAACAGTTTGTCAAGGATTATAGTCCTCAGCCAGCATAATGTGACTCACATCAATCTATTGTAGAGCCCCACAATAGTTATTCAGCCTTATGCACACATACTCATATACACACTCTCACACAAACACACACACACACACACACACAGACATGCACACACAGACATGCACACACAAACGCACGTATGCACAAACACAGACACACATACACACACACACACACACACACACACACACACACACACACACACACACACACACACACACACACACACACACACACACACACTCCATCATTCAGAGACAGTGCTCTTCCATCCCGAACCCAGAAAGGGGGGGCTGGGGGGGTGTTCTGAGTTCAACGTCACTCCTCCCCAGTTTCCCCTTGTGTTTATTAGCTTAGCTTGTAAATGCAGAGTATAACAGATGCTTGTCAAAGAAAGAAAAAAACGTTTTAAGACCCAGCATGACAGGGTAGGGTAGCTTCTCACCACCTCAATCAGACAAACTACCGTTTAGAAACGTTTCGGTGTACATTTCCACCGATCGATTATAGAGGAGGGAAAAGTATTTGCAGATCGGTGGTTTATTCCACAGCCCGCTAAACACCAGCCTCGGTTTGGAGTGGTTCCTACATTTGAGGTCTGGGATACGTTTCTTGAAAAGGGGAAGGTTTAAGGTGGTACATATGCTAGCAGGGTTGAGATTTAGGGCATTGCCATTCAGTTGATGCAGTGTTAGACTTTTCATGTGCAACAGACTGCACATTTTACAAAGAGTATTGTCGTTAATGTTACAAAGTGTATTGACAAAGAGTATTCATAACTTTAAGGCGTAATCGAAAGTGTCGGTTTCGTTATAACTGTAGCTCAAAAATGTAATTAGAGGTTTACCGCTAGGTTAACCTGCCAAATCATTAGCATTTCTATATCTTTAACACGTTTGGGTTGTGTGCCTGTGTGAACATCACCACTCAGACTAAACGGAAGGATAAACAAGGCCTCCTAACATGGTGATGCTAACCGCTAAAACCCCGACTGTGAATACACAAACACTCAACGCACAACAACGTGTGTGTGTGTGTGTGTGTGAGAGAGTCATCATTGATTCCCCATGGAGTGTTTTAAACTCAGGAAGCAGGAAGTCCCTGCAGCCCAAGTGTTGTGGAAGTCTGTACTTACACTTTACTTTGATCATAAACTCTATATCTGGGCACACACATGCCACGCACAAACATACGGCACACACACACGCCACACACACACACACCACACAAACATACACCACACACGCCATGCACAAACATATGCTACACACACAGGCAACAACAAACACCCCCCCAACAAACACCCACAAAAGCATATGCCATACGCACACGCCACACACAAACACACCCCACAAACAAACCACACACACACACACACACACACACCACACACAAACATCAACACACATAAACTTTTGCCCTTCTGTGGAAATCAGAGTGTTTATAATTATTTATAAACCCTTTTCGCCCTAATTCCTACTTTGTGTATTCATGATGCCCAATAGAGATTGCAGCAGATTTGACGATAATGCTCCAAATCGGCCAGTCCCTGGAGGAATTGTGTTTTTCTTCTTTTTTCTGAGCTTTTCTTTGACCCTCTTGCATCCTCCGTTTGCAACCTCATCTCACTCATCGCCGCTTTCATACGATCTCACACATATCATTATTTCACCGTCATTATTCCCCGGAAAAAAGTCCCGGTAATTACTGGGACAAATTTGAACAAACCAGCTCTACTTCTCTTCTTTGTGGGTCATTCCTACCAACTGAGTAGGCGTTTATCTTTGATCTCAAAAATAAACCAGGCATTTTCCTAGATATTCCGAAGCCGAAACCAAGCAGTTTTGACAACTGGTCGACCGGTATACCGCTGTTGCGGTTTAGTTTTCCGGGCAGACAGCCAAGACCACTGCATCTAATAGATGACTGGATAGAAAAGGTCCTGAGCTGGCGTTTTTAGTGATCCAAGAGCTTAGTGGTAATGAAGCAGAGAGACAATGGTGTAAGTAATTTGGTTTTCTGGTTAAGTGACTGTAACTGAACTGTTTGCGTAATCGCTTATTGTTCAGTCCTCTAAAACGTGTTTAAAAAAACGATGACGTTTCAAGACTAAGAATAAACATTAAACACATCAATGCTAGAACAGGGGCACTTAGTAGTTGGAAATATCTCTGGACACATCGGTCTCAATGGGTCTTAAATCAATGTGTTGCATGAAAACCTGGCACTCCTTCTGCAAATGGACGCTTTCATGAGGACCTCGGCACGTTTTGGAAGCAGATGTTTCCATATTCCCACTTTTTCTACCTAGACAGATACGTAATAAAAGCCATGCGGTTGGAACTGAATCTCTGACTTTCTCAGACCAGTCTACTTGTAGAGTTGCAATGGAAATGGTCATCACTGTCTCTAGGAAATGTACCAGCTGGGTCTAAAAACAGTATGGGCTGTGGTTCCAGGGCCACTTATCCTAATTTCGTAATGTTTGCATCATTACTCACACACCCACACACATACATAAGCAAGCACACACACATACTTACGTACACAAACATGCACACACACACACAGGTAGGTATTTCGAGAGGGAGCTTAGGTTTTTTTCAGTATTGCCAATTAACTTTTCTCTAAATAAATGTCAGATATCATTACAAAATGTTCAAGTCATATTGCTCAGACCACAGGTTATGTAGCATGTTCAATGTTTTGTCCAAACCTCCATGGAATTGAATTGGGTCGGCTTAGCTTAGAAGGTAGAGCAGTATTCTTGTAACCGAAAGGTTCCTAGTTCGATCCCCAGCTCCTCCTAGCGAGTGTTGAGGTGTCCCTGAGCAAGACACTTAACCCTAACTGCTCCTGACGAGCTGGCTGTCACCTTGCATGGTTGACTCTGCCGTTGGTGTGTCAATGTGTGTATTAACCGATGTAAGTCGCTTTGGATAAAAGCGTCTGCTAAATGCCCTAATTGTAATTGAGTTGCCCCTGAGCAAGGCACCTAACCCTAACTGCTCCCGACGAGCTGGCTGTAGCCTTGCATGGCTGACGCCACCGTCGGTGTGTGAATGGGTGAATGTTAGGCAATATTGTAAAGCGCTTTAAGTGGCCACTGGTTACAAAAAAGCGCTACATAAATGCAGTCCTTTTACCATTTTGACTTGAGTCTTAAAGTGCCATTCAAATGCGGTATTCTTCCTGCCAGTATAGGTGTATCCCATCCTACCAGTCCCCGCTACAAGTTCAACTTCATCGCCGACGTGGTGGAGAAGATAGCGCCGGCCGTCGTCCACATTGAGCTTTTCCTCAGGTACAGACCCGTTTCAATGACACCTGAGCATGCATTATTACGCACTATATCTTTCATCTATCTATCTATATCTACGTTATTTTCACTACATCACCGTGCCATATCAAATACAAATGATATGGCACGGTGATGTACCTTCATTGAGCCTTGTAACTTGACCCCTGACCTCACCCCCACGACGTCTCCCCCCCAGGCATCCCCTGTTCGGCCGTAACGTCCCCCTGTCCAGCGGGTCTGGGTTTGTGATGTCTGACACGGGCCTCATCGTGACCAACGCTCACGTAGTCTCCAGTTCTTCTGCTCTGTCTGGACAGCAGCAGCTCAAGGTACGGGCTGTTTGCTGCCTGTGGCAGCCATCTTGGTTCTAAAAACTTGCTGTTTCAGGGCATGGTTGAATCTTTGGAACCAAGATGGTTGCTAGGTGAATAAGGCACGTGAGTAAACAATCATCAACAGCAAATCGGATACGCAGTAACCAATGTGTTCCTCTCTATTCAACACATGAGAGGGAAAAAGTTAAACATACACAGTGATCAGTTATCAGAGCCATATAACGTATTTAAGCTGGGTCAAAAGGTTAATCACAGTTTTGTTGAAACACTCCAAATGTGTAGCTATTTTACGTTAACGTTTAATCCTTTATCTGGAGAGACTTGCAATTGAGACTGAAAACCATCAAAGCATGTACTGTAGTTCACTGAACATTGCAAGTGTGTCGATAGAGCCCCAAAACAACGGTCAACTGTAAGTTTGTGAGACGTTTGACGTTTCCTTTTCCTGTTATTCTTCTCATCAAGGTCCAGATGTGCGACGGCGATGTGTACGATGCGAATATCAAAGACATCGACAAAAAGTCGGACATCGCTACGATCAAAATAAACCCATCGGTGAGCTGAGACGCTGTTGTCATGTCGTGGGACGGAGTAGATCTCTGCACTGCCAGATCGGGTGACTTCATTTAAAGTGCAACACGCTTTTCCATAAAATGACTCTATGACACAGAGGTCCCTATGAAGTCTGTGTAGGCTGACCAGTGTGGGAGGAAAACCTCTTTAAATAGTTTCAGGAAGGAAGTTAGGTGGAGATGGAAGAGTCAAGGACAGAGGTATACGGTTTTAGGCAGGGATTCACAGTTTTGTTGGTTTTTCTCTTGTGTAAAATCATAGTTTTTATGTGCACAATGTAAAGTAAGTTTAGCATGTGGGAGACAGAGCAATTATGGTTCTGGTGGCCAGACACACACCCACCATATATGTTTTTATAAATCCAAAATGTATGATTAGACTGCATAGATTCATAAAGCAGAAAATGTGAGCTGTTCCAACAGCTCAAGGGTTTAAAACCTTGGCAGCAAGATCATTGGTATGAGTGTTGTAATTTTCTGCTTTGATACCAAATAAAACGATAAAACCGTTAATCCGAAACAGAATCTGAAAAGCCAAAAGATGGAGAAAACCAGGGCACTGCTGGCAGATAAACTTGAATCATTTGATTCACGACTAGTTTAAAACTTTCTCAAGTTCAACCCACTGCTAGCAAATAAAGGGGGTGATGTAGTCATCATTGATGTGTTTTTCTGTGTTATTGCAGTACGATTGTCTGTATTTTCAAACAGTGGAAAGGGTCGCCGTCAGGACCGAGAGTGTTAGTGTCTAGCGCTGCTACGTTTCCATGTTTTTTTGTCTTCGCCTGTCTCCCTGACACATTTAGCTCGGGGGATCCTCCTGGGTGTAGCTGTCAAAACATGCCAACTCGACCTCGGCAGAGGGGATTCGTCCTTTTTTTCCTCAAATGTGGCGTATTTCACCCCAGGTTTGACCGTGGACGGCCATTTATTTACATTATGTGTCACGCTGCCGGCTGTGTTAATAAGGCGTGGTAACTGCAGGACGCAGTTACAACCCGACGGAAGAATCCCAGGAATGGTCCGATGGT
Organism: Pollachius pollachius; assembly: GCF_949987615.1. NCBI lineage: Eukaryota > Metazoa > Chordata > Actinopteri > Gadiformes > Gadidae > Pollachius > Pollachius pollachius. The sequence continues at coordinate 12,223,035 of NC_136953.1, forward strand.
CCATGTGTGCGCTCCGCTCCACATATATGGGGGGGGGGGGTTTCAGAGCACAGGCGGGATACCTAAAGCCTTTCTGACAGACCGTATTCCCTGTAGGAGCGGGAGGAATGAGTTGCGGATTATCCAGCCGGCAACAACAGGGAAAATAGTCCACCTATGAAGAATGTACCGAACAGACGCCTCCTGTTTTCCTCATTCTCTCCTCCTCGGGTCACCTGCCTTCCGAGCATGTGTTTTAACTTAGCTACATCACTCTCTTGCCTCGCACCGCAGAACTCCCTTCCCCCCCCCCCGTGTTCTTCCCTGATCACTCGCCTGCAGGGCTCGAGAAGCTGAACTCAAACTGGTGCAATAGCATCCAGCTGCAGCCCCGGAGCCGGGGCCTGTGGTGTGGCAGAAAAAAAACGTATATTGAAAAACTATACTGGGGCAGCTAGGGGCCGACTGTGACGCAAAACGTTGAAAAAAGCCCCAAAAAACCCGATGGTTACAATGAGTGCGGAGGGGATGCCACTAGCCCTGCACGCTATTGGCAGTTGCCGTCGTCTGGCACTGGTTCAAGCCAAGCAGGGAGATTTAAGTAGTTTTGAGCATGATTTGAGTTCAAAATGTTTCAAGCGTGTAACTGTGACTTTGTCACAGTTATGCCTTTGACAGTTACAGTCAAAGGCAAATACAGGGGACAAACACAGAGCCGTTCAACACACATACAAACACACACAAACAGACACACATGAACACAAACACACACACACACACACACACACGCAATACATCCATTCAATAATCGCCATCTCTTCTGCGCTGTTGTGTATCAGAAAAGGTTGCCGGTGCTATCGCTGGGCCACAGTGCTGACCTGCGGCCAGGGGAGTTTGTGGTCGCCATCGGCAGCCCCTTCGCCCTCCAGAACACCGTTACCACAGGGATAGTGAGCACCGCCCAGAGGGACGGCAAGGAGCTGGGCATCAGAGACTCTGACATGGACTACATACAGACCGACGCCATCATCAATGTGAGACACACTCGCTTTCTCGCTCTCTCGCTCTGTCGCTCTCTCTCTCTAATATTCATTCAATAATACATTTCATACATAATACATTCTTAGTTTTCATTGTTGTTAAAGAAAAAAAGAATTATATTTGTGTTTGCGTATATAGCCATACATAACACTAATATAAAATATAATATTATTTTGTTTTGTTTATTTCTTTGGTAGTACGGAAATTCAGGAGGGCCTTTGGTCAACTTGGTGAGTATTTTGAAGTAATTTAACTGTGTGCTCATGTTTTATCCAAACAACAATTCTCCTAATGGGAACCCAATCTTCCCAATACTAGTCGATGGTACTCTGATCGTTGTTTGTTTCGGTCTGTTTTTTGGGGGGGCTTTTATTTTGAAGGATGGCGAGGTCATTGGGATCAACACCCTGAAGGTGGCGGCGGGAATCTCCTTCGCCATCCCCTCCGACCGAATCACCCGCTTCCTCAATGAGTCGGTGGACAAGCACAGCAAAGGTGAGGACAGACAGACAGACAGACAGACAGACAGACAGACAGACAGACAGACAGATCAGCACTGTGACTGCATTTTAGATGGATCGATAAGAACAATGTCAAACGATTTCCCCTGGATTTTCCCCTTTCCCCTGTGTACTGTATGTCAACGCCTCCCTAAATAATGTCCTTTCTATCTCAGAGGTCCGATCCATCAAGAAGCGCTTCATCGGAATTCGGATGCTGACCATAACACCCACGTAAGGGAAGCCACTCAGGACATTTGGGGCTTTTATATGCACCCAATTATTTTAATTGCTTTCTGAAAAAAAAAAAAAACGAATTTAGTTTTTGTATTTTGTGTGTCTGTGTGTGTGCGTGTGTATGTGTCTGTGTGCGCGTGTATGTGCATGTGTGTCTGTGTTTGTATGTGCGTGTGTGTGTTTGCGTGTGTGTGTGTGCGCACACATCAGGCTGGTGGAGGAGCTGAAGCAGCAGAACCCTGACTTCCCCCAGGTGCCCAAAGGGATTTATGTCCATGAGGTCGTCCCTCAATCCCCCGCACAGAAGTACGTGGTCCTTCCTTTGCTGTGATTGGCTCAGCCCCTGGTTGAGGGAGCAGTTAGCAGCCGTATTGTAAAACATAACATCACCCCAGAGTCACATGACCTGAATGCTTAATATGACTAATGAGACACCATAGCGAATCGTACCAATGTAATCAAATCCACTCCGAAACAATCCTCTCTCTCTCTCTCTCTCTCTCTCTCTCTCTCTCTCTCTCTCTCTCTCTCTCTCTCTCTCTCTCTCTCTCTCTCTCTCTCTCTCTCTCTCTCTCTCTCTCTCTCTCTCTCTCTCTCTCTCTCTCTCTCTCTCTCTCTCTCTCTCTCTCTCTCTCTCTCTCTCTCTCTCAGGGGCGGTATCCGGGACGGCGACATCATTGTGAAGCTGAACGGCCGTCCGCTGCTGACCACGGCCGACCTGCAGGGGGCTCTGCTCGAGGAGTCGGCCCTCCTGCTTGAGGTCCGCCGGGGCAACGACGACCTGCTCTTCAACATCGAGCCCGACGTCATCATGCAGTAGCTGTCGCCGGTCGCACCGTCGCCGCGGAGACGCCCAAGTCCGAGACGGCGGCCATCTTTGTTCTGAAGGCTCAGTTACGGTTCCACGCCGATGCAACGCAAGGGGGTTTACGGACCCCTTACGTCCCTGCGGACCCTCCTTGCGTCCACCGCAAGGGCCTGACGTGCGCTTCCCTAAAGTGTTAACCTTGCGTCGCGGCAACGCAGCAGCAAGGGCTGTGATTGGTCCGCTCACTAAAACCCGACGCAGAACCAAAACAGGTTCAGGACTGCGTCGAAGCGTCTGCGTGGTCCTCGCGTTGCGTCAACGTGGAACCCTAATCAGCCCTTTAGACGACCCACTGGACCTAAGAAACGGGTCCAACGCCAATGTTTAACAAAAAAACACGAGAACCGAGGTGCTGAAATGCTTTGGTTTTACGATAAATGACGATTTTTATCCCGAGGGAACTTTTCGTGGAAGAAAGAAGGAGTATGTTTATAAAAAAAAAAAAAAATGCTGTAAAACGTCAAGATAAAGATCACAAATGGTTCCAAAAGCCAAGAAGAACAAATAAGATATAGTGTTATGCAGTATGGTTTGGGTGGTGACAGTCTTGAGCATGGTTAAAATATCATTATAAATGTGTGACGAGTTATTTAGAAGTCTGTTTTTTATTATGTGTCTTATTCGCTCATGCAAGTTTGACTTCGACCCACCCGACAAAAAGAGGAGTTCAACATTATAATCTCTTTTCCTGCCCGATGTGAGCTACATTTTAAAGCTCCCAACACTGTTATGCTGTTATCGTTTCATATGCCAACATGAAAACCTAAATCGATTTATCACTCACTACTGCTGGAGTATGTTTGTCTTGTTGTTTGTGTGTCTTGGACTTGTGCTTCTAGCACAAAAAGATTATACACTCAAACTGTCAAATGTTTTGTCATACTTTTGCTTTTTTAAATAAAAACATTTTTAATAAATTTGGTCTCCAGAAGAAAGTCTTGTAACATCCTGACATACGCATAATGTTAGCCATAGTCCTGAGTTTTTATATCTAGGACCCAAAGATTCAACGGAGAGGGTATACATTCAACCATTCATGAATGTATTTTTGGAGTTCAGTCCAAACTAAATAACAGCAACATAGCCACTCAATGTGTTTCCTCTATAACTACACTCGGTTATAGACACATTATAAGTCCATACTGTAAGTATCCTACAGAGATTTGTACAAGACAGCTTTTGAGCGTTTTGGTCGCCAGTAACGATGACCTACAATATATATTCTGTCAAGACTTGTGTTGGCCAGGATCCCATGATGCAACAGTGCGGAGAGACCCAGCTCTAGAAATGCGCACCAGAGTATAGAAATGTAGAAGATAGATGCTGAAATGTATGTTTTTGATTCATAGGTTTTGGCATACTTTATTTTGGTTTCAGATTTATGTAAAAAGTATGAGGTATAGAGGTAAAAAGGTCTTGGAAGAAGCCAGTGGAATGCCTGAGTCAGCTGAGCAGTTAACTCTGCCATGGGCTCCCTGACCAAAATACTTATATTCCCCCTCTGAGCTCTTAGAAAGAGGCCAAGAACAGATGTATTCATGCTCTATATAGGACAAATTCCAAATAGCATTGGGAAAAAAGACCAAAATCTCCCATTATTAACCATGAGACTATTACAATTTAACGTATGTAAGACATATTTGAGATGAACTGATGGAGAATAGACTAGCATATTCGGTGTGTCTGTGTAAACCAGACTTTATTTCATGTGTCTAATGGAACTCAAATGGAAAACGTAAATGGCCCAAGATGGAAACTTTCTCAATATGCGGAAATTGTAACCTACTACACTTGTTTTGCTTTATTTTGTCTTTTCATAATCCAGTATTTATTCCTATGTAAGCATTTTATGGAACCTATTTTTTTACCCAGATTTGACTGATGCCTCAATTCATCTGTCATCATTTACAGAGAAGGATTAAGGCTACATCATTTTTTATGAATATGATTTCCTCATGTGCAGAATATGATTTCCTCATGTGCAGAGATAAGACAAAGAGAGTGTGTGTGTGCATTTGCGTGTTTGTGTGCGTGCGTGCGTTTGTGTTCGTGTGCGTGTGAAGTCATCACCACGTGCACTGATACACTGATATTGCGTTAAGCTCAGCCCATATGGATTTCAACATGGGGATTCAAAACTCCGGGTAACACAATATTCTCTCCTTATTTGGTGGCGGAGGCTCTGCGCCCTACTGTAAACTCCGCCACAGTATTTATCGCACATTTATCAGCCTCTCCCGTTTTACGATTTTGTGGAGTGCATCTCATGTCATGTTTAGCCCTACTGTTCAAGTGGAAAACGCGCCATAATGATTAAATATGTACCCTCCACACCGACAGCCCATCTCATACTTCTCATTAGTCAGTCTTTGGGGTTCACAAGGAAGACACATTGTTTTACTCTTCCCGAGGAACCCCAATTTATTTAGTCTACTGTTGTCGTTCATTGTTTTCATAGTCAATTATTAGTTCATGTTATCACTGTGCCTCACCGTGTATCATCATCAAGAGTCATCAGGTTCCTCTGAAGCCTTTCCCAATCCTCAGTGTTTTGCAGAGCTGAACCAGGGCAATATCCACTCTGAAGAGTCGCTCTGCACCAGAAACACATATTTTGGTTGGCAGTCACCTAAACACGCTGAGATGAATCATCCCAGCTCCGGGTAGTACAAATGGACTGCATAAAGGCCTATACTGTGCGCATAAACAATATGTTATAATCTACCATGAGGGGTATGCTGGACCGTTAAAGTAGCTGGGCAGTGCATTGGTGTTCTGTGTCTCCACACAATGTAGTTATAACGGATCCAGGATCGGGTGTTGATGTTGACTCGGGACAAACTTTTTGCTGACAGTTTGCGGGCGATCGGGCGAGTTCGACTGTGAACCGAGTCTTCAGCGCACTCACGGACCCCCTCCATTTATTTGATCAACCCCTCTCAGCTTGTCGCGTATCAACAGCGTTGTTTGGATTTAATCACAGGCAAATATTATGCTTAAAGTGATCTTTTGACTTACATTCATTTCAATTATTTTGATTAAACATAGGAGCTTCTTGAAGTGGCCGCAGGAGTTTTTCCATGAGTTTGTCTCGTTTTTAGGAGGACGGCCACAGGATATGGAAAACAGACATGAAACCATCTGATGGTCTTGATAAAATATAGAATGTCCTATGATCTTTGGCTCGTATTCCCGTTAAAAAAAACAAGTACTTTTCTGTAAGATATCCAAAAAAGGTAAATCTGCATTCCCTGTATTATTTACATTATGAATCCGATACGTCACGCCATTTTCCTAAAAAGATGATTAAGTTCTCAAGAGAGTTTCATTTTTGGATTATATGGTTGGTTACATATAGGGGACACCGGGTATGGTTGTAACACATTTTTCTTCAGCACCTAAAACTACACTTTTTTTTTTGAAGCTACAGTTCTGGACCTTTTAGGCAAAGTACCCACATTTGTCTACAGCAAGTGGCAAACACTTAAATCTCCTCAACTATATCACGGAATTTGTGAGATTATGACAAATACAATGTATAACTTTGTTACAACCCCACTACCGGGGTAGGTTGTAACACCTAGGGGCAGGCTGGATGCCATCTATAGCCTATGCCTATATGAAAAGGTATGGTATACAGAAAAAATAGAATCGTATAACACACAATCCGTTCTTCACATAGAGAATAAAGATCATATTAATGTTAATGAACAAAATATAAAAAGCGTAACGTTTATACTTTGTGTGTGTGTATTTGTGTCTCTTGAGAGAGAGAGCTGAATAGTTGTTTTTTGAGAACAGGGCAACATCTTCAACATCTTCTCTGTTAACAACTTTGTATGTAAGGGGATACAAAACATGCGTTTTGTAACAACCTACCCCGCCCTGTCATCCATTGCTAAACTAGCTGTATTGGCATGGTGCTTTGACATTAGCAAGGGAGAAATACGCCATTCTTTACTTGAGAAACTATAGTTTGACCTGATATAACTCATACAACTTTATCTACAACGGTAAAAGTACTAGGAAAAAAACATTAAAAAAAATAAATGTTACTTTCTTACCTTAAAATTTGGATTTCTCTCGTAACTCCTGGAAAAATGGCGCCAACTAGTGGAACATTTCCATGGGCGATCGTAAAGGAAGGAGGAGGAGACTGAAACGGTCACATGGCTCATATCTTATCCCTGATTGGTGGAATTGGTGGCGTTACAACTCACCCCGTGTTACAACTATGCCCGGTCTCCCCTATTACATTTAACAATGGATGTGATGCAGTCTCTTTAAATGGTACATGTGCACCAAATCCAAGCTGTATTTTTAAGTCCTTTGAGACATGGCATAAGCACTATATAACGGTATCCATCATCCATCCTGGTCTTGCAAGCTGCTTATTTTAAACTTGTCTTCCTATATTTAATTCACGGTTGTCTGACTTCCTCTCTAATCCCCCCCCCCATCCAAAAAGATGGTGATCCTTCTTTTAAGCATATTTTTTTACTTTATTTATTTTGCTTATACTAGTTTACCAATACTAATACTAGACCTGTTTTGAAGGATTTAGGAAAGACAATAGCTTAGCTATGTCGCGACGTAAACATAACTTCGACATATATGCTAGGGTATTAGTCAGAAACAGTACCTAGCTGTCCAACTGCATCAACTACTTAAACTATGATATAGAATCATTGTTAAAAAGGGGCACATGAAAAGAAAGAATGGAATAATGAAAAATAAATGGTTGTCATGATAATATTCTTTATTTAATCGTTTCCTAGATATTTATATAGACAAAGTAAAACGACACTACCAACCAGACCCAGTAGAGACCAAGATGGACAGGAAGGTCGAGATTTATCTTGTTGCAGCTGCTTCTCTATACCTATACATCTATATCAATGGATAAATCTATACATCTGCTTGGGTTGCATTGTATGTGCTTCCGTTAAATCCCTTATTAAAATAAGTTGACTCATTAAAATAGTTTTGTCAATCATTTAACATTGTAAATCCTTCAAGTGTATTATATTAATATAGTATCATAGTATCCAAAAGGCTCGGGTTTGGCATGAACATGGAACGTAGTTGAGTTTGACGAGCGCAAACGTGATTCCAATAATGAATTAATAACAATAATAATTAACACCACCTCATCACAATAGTTCACATTGTAATGTGTAGAAACCTAGGCGTTAGTTATAAAACCAATAGAGGAGTTAATCTCTTGAGCGAGGGGGGGGGGGGGGGGTCTAGAGTTTGGCGGAGAGCGACCCCACCACGATTTTGTCCGTGCAGAACTCCTTCCACCAGGAGGGCCGCTCCAGAACCTCCTTACCCTGCATCACCGCTGACCACATGTTCTTGTACAGCTGGGGAGGACACACACACACACACACACACACACACACAAAGATGCACACACACACACACATACAAAGACACACACACACATGCACAAAGATGCACACACACACACACATACAAAGACACACACACACACATGCACACAAAGACACACACACACACACACACACACAAAGTTAGATTAGTCTTTTAGAAGTTTAGTTATGAATCTTGCACCTGCATCCTGCACCAATGAGAATCTTAGGTAAACGAAGGTAAACGCAGCAACAGCTCCAACTCTGGTGAAACAGTGCAACGGTTTCTGATTCCCGATATTAAGATGAAATTAAAAAAATCAAAAACGATTGGAAGTAGTACACTCTAAATCTACTTCTGTCAGCCGTTTGTAAGGACCCCGCAGTGGGATTAAACCGTAAGTCAGACGAGGTCATGTCAAACAAGCATGGTGTCATGTCGAGTGAAACTAATCCCAGACAACAATAGCAGTTATTCTCTTCACTCCTTGGTCCCATCACAAACCCAGCCGTTGTTGTTCTGTCTCCACCTACATAGCGATGGTGACCCAGGGCCAGAGCCGGGGCCGGGCCCTGCACTGAGAAGCAGAACAAGACACTCCTGATTCCCGCTAGCGCTTATTGACGCCAATATTCCGGCAGGCGTCGTCATCAGCGTGCTAAGCCTGTCCCCACGGCGACCTCTCAAGTCACACACACACACACACACACACACACACACACACACACACACAGACACACACACACACACACTTAGGGTGTTGCCAGGCCCAGCTCCAGATGCTGACAGACACTCTTCTGGCTTGTGTGCACCTGGCTTGTATTAACTTTAAGTCATTATTAGAGGTGGGGTTTGTGTGTGTGTGTGCATGCGCGTGTGTGTGTGTGTTTAAAGCTAGTTAAAGAAAGATCATGGTTGGGTGGTGAGGTCACTGTTATACACAACATGGAACCCTTGTCTCTGTGATGTCTATGTATTACTATTGTATTTAAAAGTGTGTCAAAAAGCATTTTTGAACAGAGCCGGATCATGGGAAGCGGTTTACCGAGCTCCTTCAACGAGGGAATGGGTGTGCATGATTCTGGTGAGGAAACTTTCCCAACATGGGCAGTAACCACAAAGGAAACAAAGGTGAGGGGAGAGACCATCGTGGAAGGTTAAGGTTTGGCAATGTCGGAGAGTCCAGGTTAATTATTATGACACTAAGTTCGGGAAGTGGACAAGGTTGAATGCCATTGGCAATCTCATTTAATTTACCTTTTGATTGGAGACAGGAAGGGAGCTATTTCTAGGTGTAAGGACACTTTATGTTGTGGGAGAAAAGGGCATGTTTAGGAGTGTTTTGTTGAGCGTTAGTTTTCCGTTCCCTGGGGATTGGGGAAAAGGTGGGGGTGGGGGAGAAAACTGGAGTTTTTCCCGACCACAAACAACACCTCCCTCTGAATCATCACAGACTCACCCATGCACAATAAACAATAGATGTTTTACTTTGGAGACACACACACACACATACACACCTAGAGGGGAGAGAATATCATGTTGGATGTAGGGGAATGTTCCCTAATCTGAGAACCCTGGGAACCCTCTTTAGGGAGGCCGTCCTGATAAACCTTGAGTGGCCCTCAAAGTTTATATACAGTGATTAGCGAGCTAATGAAAAACACATTCCTAATAAATTAGCTTCCAGTAATAAAAACACAGCTTAACCCTGAATTTATCTCCCTGTGTGTGTGTGTGTGTGTGTGTGTGTGTCTGTGTGTGTGTGTGTGTGTGTGTGTGTGTCTGTGTCTGTGTCTGTATGTCTCTTAAGAGGTCTGAATGTTTGTGTGTAAAGTGTTTTTCCTGGAAGAAGGAGAGAGCGAGAGAGCCGGGAGATAAGTCCCAGCAGTCATCATCCCATAAAGACACAAGCGTGTAAACAACATGTCCGCTCTCCAATACCATACAGTGGGTCAGGAGGATAGGAAGACTTTGGCCAGCCTGTGCTTAATAAAACACCAGCCGCAATACAGGAAGGCTGTCCAGTTATGCATATTACTGCTAGTCTTCCCTCTTTTTAATTATTTGACATATTTGCTAATAATGCTTTTACTTATTTATTGCTTGTCATGTCAAGAGTGAATCCACTGCTCAGAATCACCCTGTGTTACACTGACCCCATGGCAAACAACAAACTGACCTGGCACCATTTGTTCCCCTTCAAGGTTCAAGTAGGTCCATGTCTACGCTCGGGCTAGGTTTTAATCTGTGGGGGGGGGGGGGAGGATGGTTCTTACATTGCCGTCAGCCTTGCCGATGGGAGAGTTGAGGATGAAGTCCGGAGGGGCGAAGACATCCACCAAGGCCACGGCCTCGTCTTTGAGCTGGAGACGCGCGGAGAAGCAGAGAGGAGGATTTGAACGCGTGTGTGAGGGACACTGCTTTCTAGTGTTGGCCATATTTGTCTCTGTGTTTCTGTCGACGTCAATGTTTTGGTGCGGGAAGCGGAAGAAAGAGGAGCGGGTGAGTGAGAGAGTGAGAGAGTGAGAGAGTGAGATATAGGAGTCCTGGAGCTAATCGACGCAGAGCACCAAGGTGGTTGAAGGAAAACACTTTTTAGTGTGTGACTGCAGATGTATTCACTATCATTCACTTTCAGTGATTGAATGAAAATACATATATATATGTACTAATACATTTCTGTTGATGTCAAAGTCAACTTAATAAGCTGTGGGAAAGATAGGAGAGACAAAAGAGTCTTTCTGTACCTGGGTACACAGTGTAAGGATGGCTGTGTTGACAAACTCTGTGGCATTTTTTCCAGAGAAATATCCACCTGTGAAGATACACATACACACACCATTTAAGTTTAGTCATTTAACTTTTAAACAAAGGTGCATCTTATATCTTTTGAGTGATGGAGAATGCACAGTAAAAAAGCCAACCTAAAACAAAATCTTTAAAACACTTGAAAATATGTTTTTTGTAGTGACTACTGAGCACACTCAATAGATAAGAGAAAACAAGGTCAGTTTACTCTCGCTGGCTGGTCCAATGCTAGCAGTACCAGGTAATTGAAACACATCTCTGACTACTGTGGCATCCCGCCGCCGGACCTCGGACCGGGCGGGTCCGAGGACACGCAGTAGACCTGGTTTACCGTCGCCAACCTCCAGCCGGCGACAGAGAGCACCACGCCTCTCCCCCCAATCAGCGCAATCGGGGACACCTGGCCGGAGGAAGGGAAAGGACCAGAAGCCGGGCTTAAAAGGCACCAGACCGGGCGAGCGAGGAAGTGCCACGGAGAGAGTCCGCACAGCGCCGGGCAAGTGACACGGCGGGAGCGCTCGCTAGACCGGGAGAAGGGCGAAGCGACACGGAGGGATTCCGCACCACGCCGGCGATCTAGAGGCTCACGGAGACCCTAGCACGAGTATACAGACTATTTATGCTGCGGAAATAAACGCCGAATGCGGCTTTAACCCCTGCTTTCTGTGTAATTCCTACCGGGTATCTGACAATCGGGGAAACGGGTTGCCACACTACAACACACTGGAACTGACCCTGGTAGAGTGTGGCCATGTGGTTGCTGAGGGTCCACAGGCCATAGAGAGCGCCCAGCTTGGCCAGCACTGGTCTGAGAGCAGCCGGGGTATCATCGGACTCCAGCATCACACAGTAACTCTGGAGGACCATGTGCTCGATGTAGGCAAGGGCCAGGGAACGGCAGTAATACACCTGCAAGAGGCAGAGAGTGGATTGTTATTAGAAACAGTGTGTGAACGTGTGTGTGCATGTGTGTGGGAGTTTGTGTGTGAAAAACCATCTTAGTGAAAATAAATGTCTGTTATCCTGATAACGTGCGTGTGTCTGTGCATGAGTATGTGTGCATAAGGCTGAATAACTATAATGGGGCTCCACAATAGATTAAGGTGGGTCTCATGATCCTGGCTGAGGACCAAATCCTTGACAACAGTTTCAAATTAGGTGTGTGGGTGTGTGTGTGTGTGTGTGTGTGTTGGGAATTGCTCGATCACTTCTCAAACTGCGTTAATCCCCCTCTTCCTGATCGGAGACGCCCCACACTATCATCCCGCCATCTGACTCTCGTCAGGACATCCGTTGGCGGACGACAGTAACGGAGCTAAAAGCAAGATAAAGCCCGGGGCTTTTACAGAGCCCCAAAGTCTGTCAACTCCCAATAAAGCCAAGATAAGCTAAACTAAGTCTCTGCGCGCGCGTGTGCACACTTGTGTCTGCGTTCGTTTGTGAGCATGTGTGCATGTGTGTGTTCAATGTCCAATCACAGCATAACAGGCTTGCTGCCTCAAGATTAAAAAAACATCTAATTCTTATTGGGCATTCATTTGAACTGACTAATGCTCTCTCTCTCTCTCTCTCTCCCCCTCTTCCCCTCCCTCTCTCTCTCCCTCCCTCCCTCTCATCAACCCTTTATCCTCTCTCAAACAGACAACAGGGCTGGGACGGAGCAGACTAAACACTAGGATGGTAAAAGGAATCCCATTAAAAACAAAAGAAAGAGAATGACATTTTGAGTTGTACCAAATGTCTCTCCAACTATTACCTTGCACAGCATTTATTAACTCCAACATACAGGTGTGTGTGTGTGTGTGTGTGTGTGTGTGTGTGTGTGTGTGTGTGTGTGTGTGTGTGTGTGTGTGTGTGTGTGTGTGTGTGTGTGTGTATGTGTCTCCATCCATGTGTGTACATGTGTGTGGGTGTAAACAGTGTTGGGGTAGTTACTCAAAAAAAGTAATTAGTTATTTATTAATTCTGTAAATTGTAATGAGATTACTTTACTAGTTACTGCATTTGAAAAGTAACTTCACTACTTATTAGTTTACTTTCCCGTTTCTTAATTTACTGTAGATACATGGACAAACATCATAGCCCTATCATCACTTACTATTTATTGTATAAATCTATACAAAATAGCATATATAACCATATGAAAGAACAATATCCCTGTCTGCACAAAGAAATGCCTCATCAGTAGCAACACACAAGTTTCAAAACACAGGTTTTGGGAAACATGAGAACAAAAATGAAGTTGTCAATGAAAAATATAAAAAGGTCACTTTATCCCATACAATTAAAACAGAAATGCACTTAAGCGGCAGTGACACGTGCTGTTACTTTATGTGGTCCAAAGGCTGAATGAACCTGATCTATTTCGCAAGCTATGACATCGTAAGTGTGTCTGCCTCTCACCCTCTTGCAGGCAAGAGCAGCCATCTCAAGTTTTAAAGTAATGCTGTCTATCCAGTGCAGTCATTCCTAAGTAACCTTTGTTGTTGGCGGACCAAATGTCCGCGGTGGTGGACACATCATCCAGGGAGGACTCGAAAATGATTTTGAGCTTTGATTCCATGTCGGTATAACACTTGTTCAGGTAATGGGGAAATGTTTCCTGTTGGATGCTGGCTTGCGAGTCGCGGGTATTTTATCTAGTATTTTTCAAAATATTGGCGATTCAATAGTCGACAGGGGAAGCATGTCTTCTATAATGAACCCTGCAACCAGCCAGTCTTTCTGTGTCACCTACTTCTGCGCTCCAACACTTGAACCCTCCTTCGCACAAGCAGCTACGTCGCTCAAATCGATCGCTATGGCAACGTGCCGAGGCAAGCAGGCGCTGCAGACACACCGGCAGCACACATGCACGCACCCCAACAGATCAGAACTTTACAAGCAGGCAAACACGGCTTGGGTAACGCAGGAAAGCGCGTTACTATAGTCTAGTAAAGCAGTGTAGTTACCAATATTTTAAATGTAATGCGTTACTTTACTTACGTTACCCAAAAAAGTAATATCGTTACAGTAACGCGTTACCCCCAACACTGGGTGTAAACAGTCACCTGGCTGTTGTTGCGTGCTTCAAAGTCGTCCTTGCCAGAAGCCTTCTCCTGAGCCAGCCTCGTCTGGCTCTCCCCCAGAAGGAAGCAAACTAGCCACTTATAGGCCGCCAGCGGCACTATTAGTGTCACACACACACACACACACACACACACACACACACACACACAGTAGGGTGTTTGGATTAGAGTACAAACAGGAAATAATAAGGACGATGCAGTCAGCAGAGCGTAGACGGTTGAGTACACACAGAGAGAACTGGGACACACAGAAACAATCTGAACTTGATGTTCTTTGAGGTGAAGATTGGAGTAAATTAACTCAACCTTGCTTTGTAATCATCTTGAGATTGTTCATAACAAGCTGTTAACAATCTGTTATATTCTGTTTGCCTTCTTTCTTTCTTTTTCTGTAAAGCACTTTGTAACTCTGTTTAGAAAAGCGCTGTATAAATAAAGACTATTATAAAGATTATTATATCTGTTAATAACTGCTTTTAAATCACAGCTGGAGCCAAGAGGAAGAATCGTACTGTAGTTTTTAGTTAGTGACACTGTAAGTTACACTGCTGCCCCCTAGTGACAAAGCGGCATAACTTCGGCTGCATATGTGATGGACATGACTTTGAAGTTAGAAAATGTAAATCCAGAAGTTCATTGCTGTTTATTGGGTAATAAAGAGTGGATAAAATATGCAGTAGCCAACAGCGCTGGGCTAACATGATATTTAATTCCTGTTACCTACAGCTGAAGCTTACTAAATAATAGGCAATATTACTTTCCTATTTCATTCAAATGAACCACAACTCCCATGATCCCACACTACTTCCATATCATATCATTCCATACCATACCATATCATCAAACCATGTGTTTTGTTAGTGTGTCGATTGAGCGGCAGAGATGACATACTCTACCTTGAATAAAAGAAACGAGGAATAAATAAATACAGATGAATGGGATGTATGTATGTCAACTAAGCATCCTACCTGCAGGGTCCATGCACTGTTCCATGGTGGTGGCTGTGAAGCATTGGTTTATGATGACATCGTAATCGTCCAGGAAGTTGATGGACCCCATGGGAGACTGGAGGGGTTCTCCACCTGAAAGCGTACACAACAACCAGAGAGGCTACTGGACACACGGTCTTACATCTCACGTCTCCCTAGCTACTGATCTGGGCATCTTTGTTCTTCCAGTAGGACTCTTTCAAAGCATCACTTAAAAACGCATGCTTTTTTTTTTTTTTAAATTGGTTTTGATGTCGGCAAAACCTTTAACCACTTTTCCGCTCCTAAATTTGTATGCTTTGAAATGAAAGACTACTATAATGTGTCTTACCATTGATATTGTTTCGAATCTCTTCAAAAATGTGTATTTTATTGCCATTGTAAGTGTCTTGTTATTACTACTCCAGTCAGGGCTTTTAAAATTGATAGAGGTGTGCTCTGTTGCAGATGCTGGCATGTGATTGGTCCGACCTCGCCCAATGGGCTGGAGGGCGTGTCGATGTCAGGGGGCGGACCTCGTTGCTTGGCCTGGACGCAGGCGAGGAGGTAGTTGCTGGTCTGCTGGAGGAGCACGTTGTTGTCGCCTTCGTACGTGCAGTTGGGGTCGTTGTCGTCGCGGAGAGCGCCCAGCCGGTTCACTAAATAATGATAAGGATTATTATGATTATTATGATAACAAAAAAAAGAACACGAATAATAAGAAACACAAGTATAAAAAATGTAGGAAAATGGCACATGTGTTCCTTGGGTGAATGTAAAGGTAGTGATGGATATAAGAAGCAAGAGAGGCTCATACTAACCCCCCCAAAAATATCCTTCATAATACAGTGTGAGTGAGTGAGTGAGTGAGTGAGTGCGTGCGTGAGTGAGTGAGTGAGTGAGACTGACTGGCCAGGTATCCGTGCCCCCCGCAGGCCTCCCTGCACTCCTGGATGCCCCTCTGAGCGGTCCACGCCCCCAGGGGCTTCACCGCGCAGGACAGCGCGTGGATCTCTCTGCCCAGCTGGTCCTGGGGACGGGAGCGCACACACACACGCACGCAGGCACACGCACGCACACACACACGATGATGTGGATGCTTCTTCCCAAAGCTTCGTTGAGACTGGCTCAATGGAGGCATACCATCAATATCAAGTTATATCAAAAAAGAATTGGAGAAGCTGCACAAAATAATGTGATGCGGGATCTTAATCACAATACCACCGGAAGATGGAAGGAATGGGAGGAATGTAGATAAGAAATAATAATAGATAACAATTAAGCACTCTTTTTGCACACACTAAAAACACTATGAATACAGTGTGTACTTTTTCACATACAAATAGGCATTTGTCAAAAACACAGTTCAGACACAGTGTACTTTGTATTTTAATGTATTGTATTGTATTTTTATCCTGTGTTTTTCCACTGCTGCTGGGCTGATTTCTCCTTTTCGGGATTAATAAAGTTGTATCTAATTTAATCGAATCTACTGTATACATGGATTCCATGCAATATAAGAGTTCAGAGCGGATCATAAAGGTCAACACACTCAACCAAAAGTCATTCTCCTCGGTCCCCATGCCCTAGGTTCCTCACCTGTCTCACGCTGTTCTGCTTGCTCATCGCGCCCATTTGCAACTCCAGAAAGCTCATGAAGAAGGAATTGTAGAACTGGTTCAGGACATAGACGGCTGCCAGGTAGGGGATGAGCCGCCATTGCTGTCACATAAAAACAGAGAGAGAGAGACACTAACTAAGGCCCTGTCCACAAGGGCGAAAACGATCCCTTGCCCCTCCGTTTTCCTAGGCAGCGTTTCAGGAATTTCTCCGTAAAGATGGACTCATTGCAAAAACGCATTTAGCTGTAGAAACGCTGTAGAACATATTCCAGGCCTATATGTGGCGCTGGTTCTCCACCCAAAAAGAGAAGAAGACGAGGCAGAGCATGCGTATCAAGCCTGCGCGCTGTATACAAACAAATAAAGCAACTAAATAAACCAAACAGGTGTTGGGTCGTTGTGTTTGCAGAGTAAATTTGTTTGCGTCAATATCCTCCACTTGCCAAAGGGCTAGTTGCACAATAACTAGCAAATAGTAGTTGAATATCTCAAAGACTGATGTAAATACTCTTGAATCATAGCCAATGGAAAACTATTCCAGCGTACAAAAAATGAGAGCAGCATTATTCATTGAGTAGCCATCTTAGTTTTTTTAACGCTAGCCATATTGGATAACGCCGAATTCGGCATTCCTTCCCCCCACCCAGCTAGAGTTGAGAACTAAGATGAGGCAAGATAGACGCAAGTTGTACAGGACCCATTACAGGAAGCTTAGTTGGGATATTGTGAAAATACCAAAAGAAATTATGGGTAGGAGGGGTTGAGCAAATTTTGGGCGTCCTTTGCACGTGGCATCATTCAATGGTGAACTTGCGTGCTTGAGAATCTTTTTGACAACCAAACCCCCTGTCACAGAGGTGTTATGGTATGACAAACACAGGTGTCGCTCATTACACTCATTTAGGGTCTGCAGTAGCATTACCCGCTGAATGATTTGGGGAAATAATCAAAATGAGATATTTCGATTATTTTTTATACTATTTATATTTCCCTAGTATGCAATTTTTCTTTTTAAAGTTCCTTATGTTCTGTATTATTTACTAAACAAGAAATCAATCATATAATAGTCAACAAATAAACTGCTCTTTCCCTTAAGCCAGGCCTATGTGTTGAGATGAATTGATGCACAAATTTATATGATAACATCTTTATTTAACTATTGAATTGTAAAAGAAAAATGAATACGGACCTTACTGGTCTCAAGTCAGTAACAGTAACAAATCCCCCCCCTAAAAAAAAAGAAGTATTTTCTTATTTAATCGCAGCCTATATGATTTGCAAATCGTGTTAGATTACATCGCGATGTCTGTTTGAATTTGATTCACCGTTCAGCCCTAGTATGTTGTGTTGGCGTGTGTGGGTGATTCTGTAAGAACGGGATTTGGGGGTGGGGGGGGTTGGGAGAAACACAACCTATTAACCTACAGTGTGGCGGGGCCCCTACCTGCATCTGGTACTCCAGCACTGGGATCTCCTCCGTGTCCGTGGGGCCGAACTGCCGGCGTACGGCGGAGAAGCGGAGGGCCGTGGTGAGGGCCAGCTTCAGGTTGTTGGTGGAGATCTTCAGAATGAACAACCGGCCCCCGGACAGGGCCCCCAGTATGGCCCCGAACCGCTTGTTGGGGTCCTGGTGCAGCAGAGAGGGAGAGATGGGGACAGTGTCGGAGAGAAAATGAGGAAGGGGAAAAGTAATGAATGAAAATTTGGACAAATAGAAGAAAGAAAGAAAGTAACAAGGACAGAATGGAAGAGAAGAGAGCCGCTTCATGGGGCACCCACCTTATAAGGCGTTACATATCGACCTTCCGGAGAGACGTCTCCTGTTTTGTTCAGCAGGTTTTCACGAGGGACCCTCACGTCGGTGAACAGAGCAAACCTGGGGAAAATTCAAACATTAATAAAATAAAAAATATCTTCTCAGAATTTTTTTTACTTCCAAGTCGGTTTTATATTCATATCCTCCACTATGATGTTGTACAAGTTTGGACCCAGTTTTTCGCCCTGACAGACACTTAGGATTGCATGCATCTCTTGTATTCACACACTCATAGCCATGCTAACTTGTCATCTTTCCTGCAACCCAATTGGTCCCACTTAATTTAAGGTTTGTGGATGTGTCTCCATCTGGTGGCAAATACCTTGTTGGCTAATGTCTTCCAAGTCAGATAAGGACATAAATATCCACACCAAAATGCCCAGTAAGATTGACCACAACGCCAATGAATACTTGCCACACATACACACACACTAGCGTGATGCCCGCAATCCCAGGAACTCCACTTTATCCAAAGTATGTCAATCTTTATCAGAAAGAACCTCCATTAACGAAAAAAACTGACGTCCGAGTTGATAGGTAAGCCTTGGGTGCGTTTGTTAAACTGTGAATAAAAATGTGAACTAGTGTGTGTGCTCACGCTATTCAACAGACGGATGGTCACAAATCCCCCCCCCCCCCCCCCCCGCTCCCGGGACCCTTACCCGTTATCTAGCCCGTTCTGACCCAGTTTCACTCCGATGTCGCCCACCAGGACTCCGGGAATAGGAAGCAATGTTTTGGGATCTCTGACCTGTGAGAGAAACCGAGACGTGCAATCAGATGCGTTTTCCCTTCTTATCCGACCCCCTTTAACAAACAATGTTGTTAATATGCTATACAACTAAGGGACACAAAATACTATAATCAATCTCTTTAATTGCCCTTCCCTTTCCTTTCGGTGAACTCCGGGCACCTTTTTTCATCTCGCAGCTCAACACAATTGGATGAACATCATGGCTGGAATATACTGTGAGTTAGTCAACAATACAAAACAGACAAACAACCGCAAGTCTACCTGGACCACAAAGGAATGAAGGCCCTGGCAGACTCCGTCCGGTGTGATGAGCTGGGCGTACACGATGGTGTGAGTGGCTGTTTTCCCAAGGTTGCCTACCCAGAACTTGGCCGCCTCAAAGTCGGGAGAGTTGATCACAAACTCCTGCAAAGAAGATAGTCAGTGTTTTTATAAGGTTTGCGATTTTGCTGCAGACTGTACGTTCCACACGTACAGTACATTCTTCCTGATATTTTTTAGACTTGGGCCATTGCCAGCTTGGTGCGGCTGTGCTAGCTGGCTCACCTGTGTGATAGCTGGCTCACCTTCGTGCTAGGTGGCTCACCTGTGCATTAGCTGGCTCACTTTTGTGCTAGCTGGCTAACCAGTGCACTAGCTGTCTCACCTGCGTGCTAGCTGTCTCACCTGTGTGGTGGGGTCATAGGTGGCTGTGGTCCTCATGGCCCTGGTGTTGCTGCCATGACTCAGCTCCGTCAACGAAAAGCACCCAAACATCTGTGAGGAAATCAGTGTGGAAATTACTTCAAATGATCTCAAAAACAAGGAATGAAGAAATTTGCTTGAATGATATAGGCATATAGAACACTTTGATTACAATTAATACAATTTTAATAAATAGTCAAAATAACTTTACTAAGAGACACAATCAATTATAAAACTTAATAAGGCCATAAAGAAGGTTAGGGAATACACAAGCGATTAGAGAGAACAATTGAGAGAGAAAAATACGTTACAAAACATCAACATTGATGCGCATATGGGACCTGAAGGACTTGTTAGATAACAGATGATATTTACTTAGGATAAATAGAGTAAATACATATATAGTAAACAAATCCTGATGAAATACTCGGCAAAGCTTTCGTATTCGGCTCAAAGAGAGACGGAGGGAGAGCAAGCGACCTCTACTGGAAATGCCATCACCAATTCATAAGTTAAGAAACCTTAACGTATGGTTCATTCTCAGATTGAACAAGCAAAGTTATAATTTCACAATGGGCAAGAGGGTGTTTTAAAGAGAAAGCTTACCGTCATGGCTTTGCTGCCCTCTGCATATTTCTTGTGCCTCGATGACCCGGCACTGGAAACTGTGGCCCCAAACATCTGGAGGAGAAGCACAAGAACAAATGGAACGCCTTCACATTGAGGATACGTGGTAATAGAGACAACAGAGTCACATTGCACCAATTCAATCCACATTGACCCAAAGACTATTCAAGAGTTTTGGCCGTGTACGATAAGTTAAACTAAAAATTGAATCATGAAACGTCTCATTTCCGACGATAAAGGGATGTAGTGTGTAAATGAAGTTTTCCTTTAGAAAAGGGTCAATGCTGACGACTAAAATGAAGTATTTAGTGTAAGCAGAACACACGCACACACTCCTTGTCCGTTCAATTCTCACCCCAGTGCTCAGGGTCATCTTGATGAGTACGGCGGAGTCGTACATGCTCAGGCAGTCGCTGAACACACCCATCCTATGCGGGTTCTCCATCAGCTTCTCCTCGTCCAGAAAGTTGTAACGGAAGAGCTGTTTAACCCTGTGTAAAGGTCCAGTTCACATTTTTACCAATGCATAGACAACAAGTAGGATTAACAATGTAAATGGATGGATGGATGGATGGATGGATGGATAGATAGATAGATAGATTGAACTTTATTAATCCCCCGGAAATTCCTTTGTTACAGCCCAACAGTAGTGGAAGACACAAGTTATAATACAATACAATAAAAATACAAAGTACTGCTAAGGAAATAAAAAATGTATGCTTAATTAAATGCTAAAGTAAAGACAAATAGAACTAACAGCAAACAGGACAAACAGTATGAATTATAAGTAAATGGATATTGACTTGATATTCATTTTTTTATCAACATATGTATGAATTGCACACATACAAATGTGTTCATTTACCTTGTGTGTATTTAACATCAAGTATAAACAAGTGTACCAGTGCATGCAATATGATGCAAATGCAGTGTAAACACGCACTTTAGCTGCGTTCAAACTGCGTGCGATCACAAACTAAAATACTTGATACATCAAGTAGATTGTACACATAAGAGGCCCAGAGGTGTGTTTACCTCTGGAAGGTGAGTTCTCTTTTCTTCTCCACAGAGAGGTCCTCCCCGGCTTGCCGTGCAAAAACGGGGTCATTCTCCAGCGTTGTGAATATTAAGCGCTGCAGACACACAGCAACATGTCAACGCACAGAAGCAGAAGAATGCCAAATCTGCACAGAATTCCACAGCCAATACTGGCATTGCTAAACGTATGGTCTGCCTTTAGGTTTATTTATAATCTGAACCCTTGTCATTTTCTGTAGTTACAGTACAACTACTGACATCCATTGTCCAACTAAAGACTAGAAGCCACTTTCTGTATTTACATGAAATGTTATTGTTATCCTTTTAAGGGCAGAGAAGCTATAAGCATCACCAACAATGAAATGGGCATGTCCTCTGACGAACATCACATGTAAACTAAAGATCAGCATCATGCAGTAATTCTCTTTTACTACGCATGTGTTTTTTGTTTTTTTTAAATGTTTGAATGTCCCAGTGGTGCGCGATTATTTCCATGGCTACCTTGAACTCCAGATTATCTCCTTCCAGGAACAGCACCATCTCCTTCCAGTCGAAAGAGGCCCTCTGCCTGTATACGTCCAGGGGACCTCGCGGGAGATCCGGCACGATGTGATCCATCTTTTTGGCTTGACCGGACACGACACGGTAGTCTACGATGATTGTCGACGGCTTCCGCTCAAGGCACTCTGGAAGATGGGACATGTCAATAAATTCCATCGCATTTTGGTTGTTTTTCCTTTAATAGGTGATCACATTATGAAAATGTTTTTGATATTGTACAATGTATATTTAACAGAAAGAATATATCCATAGATATCCATATCCACGCAGGCTTAAATGTCCAACAACAGTCCCAAAACCAAGTTTGCACTGTTTTTTTTATGCAAACCTGCATGCAAATGTGACTGTTTACAGCTGGTGAGCACACGCTCTCTCTCTCTCTGCCTCTCCACCTCTCTCTCTCTCACACACACACACACACACACACACACACACACACACACACACACACACACACACACACACACACACACACACACACAAGAATCACTTCGATCATGATTGCGACAGAAGGTTGGACAATTTTTTTTATTGTCGGCAAAAAGTCGTCAACATGTATAAAGTGAACTATTCCCTATTCGTATAACCAGGAATGAAAGGGAGATTGACGTTGTAGAGATATTGAATTAACAGCTGATCAATATAAAGGTAGTAGGTCACATCTGTCCGTGAAACAGTGCCACGAGCAGGTCCAGTCCAAAGTTCAATTAGCTCTTTCCGAGGCAACAAGTGCACATAATACCGCACTGACTGTCTAGAGATGCGTAACTACAACTGAGCTTGATCCATGGACGCAATGGACAGGAAAGTTACCCCCAAGAACCCAATGTTGTCACACATCTCTTGCAGTCGACCCTTTCTACGCTACAAACACAATCGTTGCTGCTATGAGTGATAAAATAACAATGTTTGATTGGGTTCTTTAAAACGACCTTAAAAAAACAACATACAGAATTCAGTAACTAGTAATAATGAATTAAATACCGTGTGATAAAGTGGGCCTGCCTTACCTGAGGTAATTGTGCGAACTGACACCGAACAGTCCCAGACAGCGAAAGAAGACTGAGGTTGAGTGTGGGCGTGTCGTTGCAGTATGTGTCGTCACTACCGGTGAGAGGGGCTACGGTTTGTTTATTTTCTTGATTCATAAAGAAGTATTTGACCGTGGAATTTAATAGTTTAAATGTATTTGCGTATTTACAAAAGCGCTATATAAATGCAATGAAATATGATATAAATCCAAAGTTTAATTTCCTACAAACCCTACCCATACATACAGTTACATGATGTAATACAGGACGGTGTTATTCGGTTATTAAAATGTATCCATGGTTCAATGCAGTTTATCAGTGCTCTGAAATCTAGGTTCATACAGGTTAACACTATCGCGAGATCTCACTGTGTTATAACTACTTAATTTTGTAAGTCATGTTTGTACATTTTGTTGCACAAACTGCATGCAAATATAACCGTTTGTTGCCTTAACAATGTTTGAAGCAAATATTATCTTTCTCCATCTCTATAACACACACACACACACACACACACACACACACACACACACACACACACACACACACACACACACACACACACACACACACACAAACCACGCTAGTATATAAGAAACTTTATATGATATAAGGTATGATATATGAATAATGTATTGTGTACGTTTGCAATCACCCACAGCAGAAGGCTTTTAAAAAAGTAACTGCATTTGCTATGTAATGCAAAACAGGAGGTAGCCTAGATGATATAAAAGTGCAGTATCGCATTGTGAAGGCAATACAAATACTAATCAAATACCAATCACGTAACTATAAGCTACATTTATTTAACAAGGTTGCAACAGGTAAATTCGTAATAACATATCTTATGACCATAGCTTGGTCATCGCACAAACAGGGAACAAATAAGCTATATTTTGTTTTGTGGTTATTTAAGGTCTTATATAAATATACCCCCCCCCCCCCTCCCTTAAATGTGATATCACATTTAAGTAGAATACTGAGCTATTTACATTCGTGTCGTGGGGTTTCATTGCAAATTGGATCGGAGCATCTTATATAAATTCGTGTATAAAGTAATGACAGGAGGGTCGAAAGTTGGGTCGCTCTGATTTTCTTTTGACCCGTGGTAGACAAGCGAGTCCCCCACATAGCGTCGTCCAATAAAGATGACGCAAGTGTTGCGCGACGGGCTTGTTATGGTTCGGCTAAACGATCCCCAGCCTTATTTATTTCAAAACTCGCTTCTGCGGTGAAATAAGAAAATCTGCGTAGAACATACTCATGCTTTTGAATCGATATCACCCAATGTCGGATCACAATTTGTAATTTATCGGGTCCGGAAACCGGAAAAAGATCAAAGTGAGGAGGTGACATCTGGCTGTTCCACCGAAGCGACACCTGCCTTCATTGAATGAGGGCTAGCCACATTAGCTTCTGATCCAATCACAACATTAAAAGGCACGGCCCACATTTCGCTCCATACTGGATTCACATTCATATAAAACTGCAGGTAAACGGTACGTATACGATACAGTGGGTTTCTTGTGGTAACACGGGCCCACTAGAAAGGGGGTAATGTGTGGCTCGCTAGCTAGCCGTTAGCTTCCACCTCACAGCAGTCGCCGTTAGCCATTAGCAACGCACGTCCTGCATTTTTTACTTTTTGGATGCAAAAATAGTGTACGGTCATACCTGCATGTTATTAGCGCTGTTTGTAAAAGAGTGGCTTTTCAATAAAAACGACGAGAGCTCACCGCTATCTCTGTAATGGATGCTGACGATGCTAACTACCCACACGTTTCGGCATGTAACAACACTAGCATCGGGTGGGACTGTTTTCTGCACAACACTTCACATCTTAGCAGCTGTGTCCTTAGCACGTACTTTCCTTGGCTATTTCATGCATCTAATAAACCATGTGAATTTTTGACGCTATCGCCTTACGTTGCTGTGTATCCCGCTGTTTCTGGTGGCATTTTCAGAAGCTCACCGGCACATACATGCATGGAGCGGAGCTCTGCATTTATTGGAGGATATCACTAAAATACTGTTGCTCACAATATGGGCACATAGCTGTGCTAATTGCAACTGCATTCTTGAAATTGCATTGAATCGTAAATTTGTTATATAATTGGACAATAAGCAGTAAGAAACATGAACGATTTGTGCAGCGCAGGAAGTAGGGCTGCAAAAATCTCTGGTTAATATCCATGTCGTAATGGTTACTGTAACATCCGTACATGTGGTATTTACTGCGATTCTCCCTTTAAATATTTTTACTAAATGCACACAATATAACATCCACGATAACCTTTGTAGCAGTTTGACTAATTATAACCAGTTAAAAGATAAATTGATGAGACATTACTAAACCATAACCAACTAATGATCGAGAGTCTAATTGGCATGATGCCTGGTGTATAATTCAGTAAGTTGTTACACAGGTAGACATTTTTTTTATTTAAATCGAAGCAATGAATGAGTTTTAAGGGCCAATATCCAAACCATTTCGTTTTCCACTCTTCAATGTCTACGGTCTCCCCAATGTAGGTTAGGGTTAGGCCAAAGGTCCTGCAGAAGAATGACTGTTCCACAGCAACAATCGTCCTATAGGCGCATCGTTTGTGGAGTGTGATTGTTTTTAAGTCACATTTTTGGCAGAGATATTTGCGTGGGAACGTTTATCAATGTATAGCCAGACTCTAAACACAATTGTCATTGTGTGTGCCCTCTCCTTGGGGTTGTCCTCAGGCGACGAGCTGGCGCAGGTTGTGGGGTGCCCGTGGATCATGAGAGACGGCGGCGGTAGCCTCGCGCAGAACCGCTGGCAGGGGGATCTGGGCCTGACCGCTGTAGGCCAGGAAGACACCGGAGGAGGTATGCCCATTTTATTGTATTAGTACTATTCTTCCAAACAATTGACGGATGGATGGATTTATACTATTATTCAGATGAAAATTCAAAATTTTCAATAGCAAATACCAACGACTCGGAAATTTATTTGTGTGGGAATATTTTTCTGTAGTGTAACCATCAATGAAATAATAACTATTTCCGGAATGGTAGTTTTGTGTTATATATTCCTAAACGTATGTCTACTGAAGTGTTTGCGTTTCAGAAATGAATTACTGATATGCATGCAGACTTGCTTAGCTTAGAACGAGTCTATGTTCAATCGTACAGTGCGTACTCTGCAATCATACTGTCCGGCACTTGTCTAACATTTATTTTTTTTATAGGTGGGATACCTGGGGATCACCTCCTAGACCCTGCATCGGGCCACAGTGTGCCCAGCCCCATGCAACTGAAGCTGGGGCAGAAGGAAAAGGCCTGGAAGGGGGAATATGTAGAGGAGGACGAAGAGGACGGAATCGAGACAATAGGCGACGAGGAGGCGGGAAACAACTTGGAGGAGGCGGAAAACAACTTGGAGGAGGAGGAAGAATTCGAAGGGGAGCCATGGGACGAGGAGGAGGAAGACGAGGAGGACGATGGGGAATCGGAGCTGGAGTGGGAGGGCGCCCAATTTCCCTCCCAGTCCAACCAGCCCCTCCACCCACAACCGCCGCCGCCACACCACCACCACCACCACCACCACCACCATCAGCAGCAGCAGCATCCTCCACACCCCCACCCCCCCCACCCCCACCACCACCACCAGCAGCAGCAGCAGCTCCCCCCGTACGGCGGGGCCCTGCCCAGCGTCGAGAGCCTCGACGCCCCCGTCGCCGGTTACCGTGGCGAAGCCGCGGACGACTCGCCGCGGCCCCGACCAGTCGTCCGCGGCTCGCGTTCCAGCGGGTTCGGGGCGCTGCGCCACCTCCGCCAGCTGCGGGGGCTGCAGGGGGCGGCGTCGGCTGGTGGTGGCGCCGGAGGGGGCCGCGTCCGCCTGGCCCAGCACTGGAGGTCCTGGCGCCAGCGGGCGCTGTGGGCGGGGGTCATGAAGCACCGGCGCGCCCGGAGATGGCAGAGGTACACGTTCTACGGCCAGCAGAAGAGGGACACCCGGCACAGGGGCTCGCCGTCCTCAGGCGACGGGGAGGAGGAGGAGGAGAGGTTCACAGAGTCCGAGACAGGTGGGAGGAGAAGCCTTTCTCTGCACGGGCGTTGCATTGTTATTAGGGCTGGGCGATTCATGGGATTTCGATCGCGATTTTGATTTTGGCGTCAAACGATCACGAAACTAATATAATCGATTTTTCGATTTTATAGAAAGAACAGCTGGGTACATTTCTGTATATTGATTTGATTTGAACATATTCTTTTTGACCATTTTGTTAGAAAGTGTTTTTGGGAGAGACAAACTCAAAAATAATTGTTTGAATAATCGTGATTTCAATCTTGACCAAAATAATCGTGATTATGATTTTTTACCATAATTATTATTGACATCGGCCCCTAGTGGTCCTTCATCGGTGGCTTGAACGTATAAATGTATACAACCATTTTAGAATGTTTAATTGGGTTTGTTTCCAACTGCGACCCATAACATCTTTAAAACCTATGAATGATTCAGCCCTTACTAAACTTTGTCGGTGGTTAGCCGTGCGGAGCGCTTAATAAGTGTCTGCCCACAATCGGGCCTAGACATGGCCCCCAACACAGAGCGAGTTCTCCACCACGATAAGCTTGGCCGTCCCCTTCCCTCGCCTGGCGGTTCCCACCCCCCTCCTCAGCGTCTGTGTGGTTTCCCCCCCCCCCCCCCCCCCCCCCCCCCCCCCGGCAGACGAGCGGCTGAACGGATGCGTGGTGAGCGGCCTGCGCGACGGCTCCATGGAGGCGGCGGCGGAGATCTCGTACGCGGCCAGGGACAAGCCCGTGGAGCTGGCCCTGACGGAGGAGCACATGAGCTGCGTGACCGGTAAGAAGGCCTTCGCTTGTTCCACCCGTGGCCGGATCCTTACGCTCTATTTAGCAAACAAGGATGAGAATAAGGGGAGTTTAGAGGGGATTTATGTGCTGGAAGGCGACCGATGTGTCGACATCAAGTGTGTTGTGCTGTGTGTTATGCTATGCATCGTGGGATATAGTGTGGAAGTAAGTTTAAATACCTGTACGTACCTTTTTACGGTGCATTATGGGTAATGCACTATTTAGGGAACCAGATTTACTATACAAGGGTGATGTCCTAAATGTGGCACTATATAGGGCACAAGTGAGTCAATTTGGACATGGTCATAGTGTTGGGTTCAGGCAAAATGCAGGACCTGTCGTACAAGCTTAATTGTTTTTTGTAGGAATTATTCTGTATTGAAATTAGAATTTTCTATTGAGGAACTGTTCAAATACTCTATATGTTTATATGTTTTTTTTCTTCGGCCTGTGCAGGGATTCTAGAAGAGTCTTTGCAGCAGTACGGCAGCCTGATCCCCATCCACGTGGACGACGTCGTGGAGAAGCTCCAGGAGATCTTCGGCGAGAGCTTCTCTCAGCCTCACAGGTCCATAAAACAGAACTCTATTTAGTATGGAAGGAAAACAAAGAGGGAAACGTACCCTACCATTGATGCGTTAAACTCTTCATCCCTAATATTTGTAGTATTTCTAATCAGACCAATAGAAAAGGCCCCTAGATCCGGAGAGTGAGTTAGTGAGGTTGTGAATGCTAAAAATTATGGTTTAAAGGTGCACTAGGTTGAATTCAGCAATCTGCGACCTCAGCGCTTGATGCTACCAAATGCTACATGCTGGGCCTTTAACTCGACTCATATTATTCACACTTAATTGATCATATTAAACCACCAATGAGAATTTGCCCACCCAGGGAGTCCAAAGTTAGCTCATTTGCTAACCAACATTCACATTGATTAATGTGCATGGTAAATATACATGGCAAATGTTAGGATCAACCCTTTGTCATTTTTTGCAAGAAATGTGGGCAATTTGTGCCGCTGCTCATACTGACGGTATCGCGGCCCTCCCCCTGGTGACAGGAAAGTGGTGGTGCAGCACCTGATCCAGTCCTTCCAGCGCTCCTCCGGCACCGCCCTGGTGCGGACATTCCGCGTCAACTACAAACGCCACGTCCTGACCATGGATGACCTCAGCACGCTGTACGGACAGAACTGGCTCAACGACCAGGTAACCCCTCCCTTTAAGCCCCTCGCAGTGCCGGAGCTATCGGAAGTCGTCACACAAGCAACGGTTAAAGGCCCCCCCTGTTTTACCTCCACTTGTAAGTGATTAGCCAATCCAAGCCCTGTGCCTTGGTGACCTCACACGTGGGCGTGTCCAACTCCGGATGTATGCGGGGTAGAACGGTTTTGTCAGCCTACCCAGTGGACTGTGCCAACTGGTTGGCTTATCTGTCCATCACACAGTGAGGCGGACGCGCCCGTTTTTCATGTCTTACGGCGAGGGCATATTTTTAATCTGCTCTGAATGGCTGATCACACTGAAACCTAGTGTTTATAATAAAGACCATTTAAAAAAACAAGTAGGAACGGAAGATGATTGGATCTGCATTTGACCCAAACGCAGTAACACTCTAACACTGCTTTAAAGGGAGATATGATGGCCCAAAGGAATTCAAGTATTCTACGTTAAGGTGTGATTGAATAATGTTTTTGTTGTTTAGGTGATGAACATGTACGGTGACCTGGTCATGGATTCGGTGCCAGAAAAGGTAAATGTAAGCAGAAACAACATAAATATAAATGGTTTTGATGTGCTAAATTTCACCCTCAAAATACATACCCTCAAAATACATGGCCTTTTCACTCAAATAATGTGATTATTTATTATTTTAATTAAAAGTCGTTCATTGCCCTTCAGTCTTCAATCCTTGTGAGCAAACATACAGATCTGGTCTAATGAGATTTTTATGTCATTTGTGATATCCATAATGGTGGTTGTTTCTGAGATTGGGACGAAGAGGCTCTTCAAACTCTTCTGATCAAATCAGTTCATCCCCTTAAAACGGCCTCCCTTAACGGAGTCACCCATCTCCTCGAGTCATGCCATGTCTCTTCTCCCCCCTGCTCCGCTGTCCAGGTCCACTTTTTCAACAGCTTCTTCTACGACAAGCTGCGGACAAAAGGTTACGACGGAGTCAAGCGGTGGACGAAAAACGTAAGTTGTTTGGTCAGTCCTTGGGAGGGCTCGGATCCCCCTGGGATCTCTGTCTACGGTCAACAACAACAACAACACTAAGGACGACAAGAAGCAAACAAATATTTTTCAAATCCACAACCTCCAAACAGTAGTGGAGGGTGTGTAGATTCATGTCTGAATGGGAATCTAATTGCAGTCCAAGTAAGGAATAACATGCAATCTCCCGTTATCTGAGATTAATGGACGAGAGGATTATTTTACCACCACCGAAGTACATTTCCTCTCTCTACTCGGGCGACCTTAGGCATTTGCTGACTGTAAATCAACACATCTCAATGGGTCGTCAGTTCCCTGGCAACCATCTACGAAGCAGTCCCTCCCTCCCTCCCTGCTCTCTCTTCATTCCCTGACCTCCCTCTTCCCGTTGCAGGTGGACATCTTCCAGAAGGATCTGCTGTTGATCCCCATCCACCTGGAGGTCCACTGGTCCCTGGTCAGCGTGGACATCCCCCGCCGCGCCATCACCTACTTTGACTCCCAGCGCACCCTGAACCGCCGATGTCCAAAGGTTGGTTTCCCCCCACCCGTCCACCCGTCCAGGGGGGAGGAGGCCCCGGATTAAACAGAACGAGGATGAAATTGATGCGTGGGTAGAGGGTGCCAAAAATGTGTCCAAACGCGATGTATTTCGTACACACATTTGTCCAATCGTCTGATTAGCAACACAACGTTGAAATGGATCTAGAAATGCATTCAATTGATTTAACCTCGCAAACATGTCAATGTTTAGCACGGCCACTTTAGGATTGGACTGAGCCAACTTTGACCAAATGATTGCAAGGCTTGGGAAATGCCTCCACTTGTTGTCTTATCGGTGGACCTGAGATGATCTTTGTGGCTTTCTCAAGAAATTGGGAGATTTTAAAAGGGGATTTTCACACCCGTGATTTCCCTTTTCCTCTCAATTGATTCTGCAATAGTCGTGGTAGAGAGATTGTTTTGCTTTTTCAAATAAACGTCAAAAAAGTGCTCATTCATTTCCTGAAAGAACATGACCAGATTACGAGAATTAGCAAAGTTGCAGACGGCTCCCACCACAAATGTTTGAAGCTCTGTGCTTCTTCCTTGCTTCTACCAAAATAATAATTGGTAGAAGGTATTTGGGGGGGACACAGAAGGACTGAACCGCGACTGGGGACCCTGGATGTTTGCACCGCGGATTCGTTCTCTTTTTTAAGAATCGTCACACCCTTCATGATTGAATATCTTGAGCTTGCCATCTGCTGTCACAGATAATGCATATTGGACAGTTCTCATTGGTGGACTGTGTGTCTATCTTTAACTGTGATCTCCTCTTATTCAGCACATCTTCAAGTACCTTCAAGCTGAGGCCATCAAAAAGCAGCGGCAAGACTTTTTAACAGGATGGAATGGCTTCTTCAAAATGGTGAGATCCTTTTTAAACTATTTTCCTCCGGAGTTGTAAATTTGCTCATGTACTTAAGTCTTTTGGATGCAGCTACTGTAGAGTGTCAAAAAGTATTTGTGCAATATTTTTTGTATGTGCATTACTTGTAATAAATATGCTCGTGTGTTACAGAACGTGGGCCGCCAAAACAACGACAGTGACTGCGGGGCCTTTGTACTACAGGTTGGTGTGCGAAGTCTTCCATAGCCGTTCTCACACTGGGACAGTTTTCCCTCACTTTGATTGTCGTACCTCACGTCTGTTCCATATCAGGAACACAGAAATATACAGGCATTCGCTGTCTTAAGTGTGTTGGTAAATGGTAAATGGACTGCATTTATATAGCGCTTTTTTGTAACCAGTGGCCAAAGCGCTTGACAATATTCAGTTCACCCCAATCTCCCTCTGCCTTTCTCTCTGTCTGACTCTCTTTCTTCGTCTCTCTCTCTCTCACTCATTCACTCACTCACTCACTCACTCGCTGTTCTTGACCCCCATCTCTCCAGTATTGCAAGTGTCTGGCGCTGGGCCTGCCGTTCAGCTTCGGACAACAGGACATGCCGCGGCTGAGAAGGCAAATGTACAAAGAACTGTGTCACTGCAAACTTACGCTGTGACCCCGCCCCCGGTCCCGCCCTCCATCGCCGCCTCCATCGGCACACGCCGGCGAGTCAACTCCGGCCCCCGCCGCATGGAAGAATCCCCGAGAACCGCAGGGGGGAGGAGTCGGCCTTACACAGGCTGATCCAGGCGGTCGGGTGGGGCTGGCGCTGGCGGCCGTCTTTTTTTTTTTTCTTCATACTTTTTCCTCGTCTTCGTCTCTACACAAGATACTCACCCATAGTGGGCTGCAGAGACGAACTCTCTCCTTCTTTCTCTCGCTCACTCTCTCTTACTCATTCTCTTGTTTATTTTTGTTGCCCTCCTTTTGATTCCCTGCACCACCACCACCCCCCCAGGGCAAAGATGCCTCCGTGGCGACGCCTAGGTTAAAGTGTGGAAGAGGCAAGGACACAAATGCAAACCTTACGAAGGACAAAGGGCAGTGATTGGCTGGGCATACAGGAGCAGCCTTTTTTCAAAAGGAGTGTGTTGTGCTGTTGTTATTGTCCTCGGGATGGCCACATCCAGAAGGCATTTCATTTGTACTTTCGCCGCCCCCCCCCCCCCCCCCCCCCCCGACACCCCCATGCTTATTCATCATTCTGACTCGTTTCAAATTCCCCACCCTTCCATCTTTTTTTGCCCTCCTCCCTCCATTGTGGCAACTTTGATGTGAAGTACATGTCAACGGTTATTATTTTATTGTCGTTGAAAGAGGCCAATTTCTTGGGGGCTAAACTATAGAGTAAAAAATACTACAAAAAAAAAAAGCCGGTAGCCCCCATCCTTCCCTGCCTTCTCGATATCTTACCCCCCCCCCCCCCCCCCCCCCCCTAGAAAGACACAAACACACGCGTATACGTACACAGCCCATACCAATTGAAACTCCACACAAATGTCTTCTACCCATCCTGTATGTATCGGCCTTTCCATGTGACCCAATCATAATGCAAAGTTACAAATGGTTGTTTCTTCTGTGTTCACACATGGTGGCTCACTCTATGACGCTGTTTCTTTCTCATTGTGCGTAAGGTGTTGCTGTGTGGCAGTTCTTTTTTTTTCTTCAAAAAGCTTTTTTGAGACAATTAAGTCCTTTGGTTTTATAGTTTGAGACACATTTGTTAAGGACCATGGAGGCTAATTAGAAGATTTCATTGTCACAGTGGTATTAATCCCTCTACTCTTCTTTTTGTAACTAAGAATAACTTTGTTAATAGCTTCGTGTTATGTTTTTCTGATTGTTATTATTTTTTTTGTTTTTCTTCCCAACTGAAGTTGTTGAAACATAATTGACTGTTTTATATATCTTCTACAATACGTTATGGTTGCTAAAAAATAAAACGTTCATGGAAAATAAACAAGTTTATGGAGCTTCATTATCGTAATTATGCATACAGTAGAATAGCATTACATTGAAAACATTTTAGATTTATGGCTTGATCATCAATAACGTCATCGCACACGTTAAGAAATTTGATGTTAACGCGAATAGCTCATTGTCTTAACAGCTCTATAAGGGAAAACTACCATTTCAGTCATCCATATTACAGCATTCTCTAGCACCTGCACAAATCAAAGAATATGTGGGAATGCCAATACAAATCCTAAATAGATAATGACAAAAATAAGAATATTCATATTTCCGTGTAAAAATGGATCGCTTAAACTCTAACAGAGGACTGTTTGGGAGAGCGGAGTTATATCTTCCTCTCTTTAACATCATATGACACAGCGTGCAGCTCCACCCCGCTGACCTGCTCTTTGTATCAACGAACACGAACACTCATTGGCACCGGGGCAGTGCCCACATTCTAATGACACGCCTGTAAACCAATCAAACACCAAGGTGGGCGGAGTTAAATATGAGTGACGGTGCTCTCCTGCAATGAACAGGCTTCTTTGTGTCTTACGTCGACGTATATAGTACATTTGTGCCACATTTTCTTCCTTTGTAATAATGTCGGCTGAATATGAGGATAGGTAAGAGGATTTTTTTCGTTACGTTCACCGTTTTCTCACGAGTTTCAACCTTTTCGATCTTAAACGATCACAAAGTCAATTACCTTTACTTCGGTTATGACTCCGCATGTTATTTGTTGTATTTTGAACACAATAGTCGGTTTTTCCACCAGTCGAGTGAAAGCGTCGATGGCGTTTCTGCCACCGACCCCGCCTTGACAAGACAAGGAAACGGCGAATAGACGACATGTATTTTCCGCTATAGAGACGCACCAGAAAACGCGTGGTGTTTATAAAATCGAAAACGCACATCGAGACCCACCGTGGGTATTTCTGTTCGGGTCTTGGTCTGAGTAACAGGCGGGTTTTCTCAGCCCGGCAGCCGGCGCGTCACAGCACGTGAACGCGAAGGCCCCGAAAAACCTCCATTCCCAATCCTAATTGTACGAATTCGGATAGAAATCGTAAAGCTATTTATCAGCCGGTGCCTAGCGTTCGGGCTGAATGAGCTTATACACGCGGTAGCCGTTTAAATCACGTCGTATTTAACCCTCGCCTATCATTTTTTAAAGGAGAAAATTATGAGCGCACATGGTCGGGACGACGTTAGCCATTAGCTTAGCATGCTAGGCCGCACTGCGCTACACGGCCCGTTACTGTGCCGCCCAACTAAAATGATACGGGTTGTTACGGGAATATAATACTTTATTAGGGTAATTTGGAGGTCTTTGTCGGTAGGTTAAGGTTGAAGATTGTCGCTGTGGGCCGTCGTTGCGTTTAACGGGCCCTGGTCAGCACCGGGGCCTGTCTGCGGCCTGCTCTCATAGTTCCGGGAAGCGCTGATCTGACTCACCGCAAATTAAAACGTGTTGCGGCGTAATGAACTGGATTGTATATGTAGTTGATTCTCATGGCTGCTTGGTTCGTCCAATAAGCATTTTCCACATCAGTCGTGCTAGCTAGCGTTAGCCTAGCTTGTATCATGCCGGCGTTTGCCAAACCTCCATCTTGGATGTCGAAATCCAAGCGGCGGACTTCCTAGCCGAGGGCAGCCTGCTCCTTCTTGACAACGGAAGGCTTTAATATTGCGCACAGCACTATTGCGCTTTTTAATATCCTCTTAAGGGCTAAGGTGTTACGTCCCATTAGTTAAACCGCAATGTACACCATTCGATCCGTTACATGTTAAACTTAATTGATGCCTGTTGAAGGTGAAATTATGTATGTACTGTGAATCGGTTTTAATGTTCATTTCTTTGCCTCCGTTAGTCCCAAAGACAATGGCCCCGAGGGCATGGAGCCGGACGGGATCATTGAGGTATGTCGAAAGAGAAACCAAATATTATTGGTAAGCCTATCATAAAGCTCCAGCTTGTGACTTACTTGATAACTTGCTTACAGAGTAACTGGAACGAGATCACGGACAGTTTCGATATCATGAGCCTGCGTGAGACGCTTCTGAGAGGAATCTACGCCTATGGTTTTGAGAAACCTTCTGCCATCCAGCAGAGGGCCATTATTCCTTGCATCAAGGGTGAGTTGAACATGTTGCACTCAAAAAGATTATCCGTACGGAAAATACATTGTCATGGCTTTTACTGTATTTTTTTATTTAGTGTAGTAGTTTCAACCCTTTCCGATAGGGCAGTTATCATTTCCATCCCATACAGACACTTCAAAGTCTAATGCATTTTCTAGAATACCCCTGCCTGGGCAAGGCAGTGTCCTTACATGGCACTAGTTCTTTATCAGGTGGGGGAAGAGAGAATCAGTCCATACTTTCATCCCAGTCAGCTCAACTTTGTGAGAAAAAGACTGTTTCATGCTATGGACACAGATTTCCTTCCAACAGTTAGTCTGAAAACTGGCACGGCAAGGATATGTACTTATATTTTGTTTAATTCCTCCAGGATATGATGTGATTGCTCAGGCCCAGTCTGGAACCGGTAAGACTGCGACCTTTGCGATCTCCATCCTGCAGCAGATTGATGTGGAGCGAAAGGTCACCCAGGCTCTGGTTCTGGCCCCCACCAGGGAGCTGGCTCAGCAGGTAAACTACCGTTTGGCAACTATCATTCTGCTTATAGGTTTACAAGGCTATTAATATCCTCAATAAAACTTGCTAGTCGTGAGGAAAGTGCTGTGCTACCCACCAGCACTGCCAATATTTTCTGTTATTACACGTTGCATGTCAGAACCCTATTGCCCACCCTTTTTGGGCTGTGGTGGGATCTTGAACATTTTGTCATTTTGAGTATAGCTGTTTGATAAGATGTGGTCCAAGATACCCTATCCTCCCAGCTGGCGTGCTGGAGTGGGTCTGAGGTGTTTTGGCAGATGACTGTCTCTTCTCCACTGTGACTGGGCCCAATCAATCCCTACTTGCAACTAGTATGCAGACAACAAACTTTGAACAGTACACGTGTTGCCAGTGGTTTTTGCATCAGTGACTCCTAAAAGGTGTGCTCTAGCAACATGGAGCACACGGAAAGTCTTAGTATTATTGAAAGCAACTTGCTTTGTAATCAAAACATCCATTCAGCCCAACTGTGAAACAAGGAAAACACTGTCCTCTCTTCCACCACAGATCCAGAAGGTGATCCTGGCCCTTGGTGACTACATGGGCGCTGGTTGTCATGCCTGCATCGGTGGGACCAACGTGCGCAATGAGGCCACCAAGCTTCAAGCCGAGGCACCCCACATCGTGGTGGGCACCCCTGGCCGCGTCTTCGACATGCTTAGTCGCGAATATCTTGGTAAGGGCCTCACCTCAGATTAAAATTGACGTGGAAGTCTTGCAAACTCGACCAGATATCTTGCTGGGCTGCGCTGTTTAATGATGAAATCCATGCGTGTCAACTGACTCTGGAAAGTCCTGGTGCGCTGTGGCACTGGTCGGCGTTTTGCCGGCCAGACCGCTGCAGCGCAGCAGGCTTCTGGAGGCATGATCAGAGACTAACTAGCTGAATACAGCGGTGCACACTCATTATTTGGTACACGTTAAAAGAAAACGTTGTGACCTTCAGGAGGTGGCCGGATGAACATGGTCTCAAGCTGTTGTTGACGTTTGGTGCGTTGCCCGCTTTGTGATCTCCTCAGCTTCCAAATACATCAAGATGTTTGTGCTGGACGAGGCTGACGAGATGTTGAGCCGTGGTTTCAAGGACCAGATCTACGAGATTTTCCAGAAGCTTGCGCCCAGCACACAGGTAACAGCCTCACCCCTTTCTGCCGCCTTGCAATGCAGAGAGAGAGCTTCGATTTCACATGCTGTCAAATACACCCCATCTATGTGTTTTTGACCCCTGCCTGGGCAAGGCAGTGTCCTTACATGGCACTAGTTCTTTATCAGGTGGGGGGAGAGAGAATCCGTCCATACTTCATCCCAGTCAGCTCTACGTTGTGAGAAAAAGACTGTTTCATGCTATGGTCACAACACTAAAAGATTTCAGTAACTCTTTGTGCCAGCTGCTGTTTTGCATTGTACCGAATCCGAATGTTCTCTGCTTGTTCACCAGGTGGTGCTGCTGTCTGCCACCATGCCCACTGATGTTCTGGAGGTCACCAAGAAGTTCATGCGTGAACCCATTCGTATCCTGGTGAAGAAGGAGGAGCTTACCCTGGAGGGTATTCGCCAGTTCTACATTAACGTGGAGAAGGAGGTGAGACTGTTGTTCTTGTTGAACCAGCACATTCTCACTACACCCATATCTGCCAGTTTGGTTGAATAACCAGTTTGGAAATGACACGGGATGTGAAAACCAGTTTATTTGCACTTTGCAACGCGTTTTGACAAATGTCTGCCACACTGTTTTAATGGTTACATCTCAGAAAACATGCTAATATCTAAACTAATTGTCATGCGTTTACACATGGAACTTTAACATAAAATGCATTTCTAACTTCCTCTTGATATCCCTTGCCTTGTAGGAATGGAAGCTGGACACATTGTGTGATCTGTACGAGACTCTGACCATCACACAGGCTGTGATCTTCATCAACACCAGGAGGAAGGTAGACTGGCTCACAGAGAAGATGCATACCAGGGACTTCACCGTCTCTGCCCTGGTAAGACCCCTTCAATGAGATCTACTCAAAGGTGCAGATTAAACTCAAACGCACAAACACCCTTAATATACACATGAGTTACCTAGGCGATCGCCGGCAGTTAATATTTCTGTTGAAACATGAGATTTATTTTAACCCCTGCCTGGGCAAGGCAGTGTCCTTATATGGCACTAGTTCTTTATCAGGTGGGGGCAGAGAGAATCAGTCCATACTTCATCCCAGTCAGCTCTACGTTGTGAGAAAAAGACTGTTTCATGCTATGGTCACAGCACAAAACTCTAATATTATTCTTACTATATATTTTTAATACACTAGAGTGAAAAGGAACAAAAAAACAAATCCAAAGTGTACATTGCCTTGCTTTAATCTGATGCGACCTTAACGCCTGCAGCACGGAGACATGGAGCAGAAGGAGAGGGACCTGATCATGCGAGAGTTTCGCTCTGGCTCAAGTCGAGTCCTCATCACCACTGATCTTCTGGTAGGCATGCTAACTCAACCTCTACGTTTTATCCAAGATACCCTCTCCTCCCAGCTGCTGTGCTGGAGTGGGCCTGAAAGTGTTTTGGTAGAGAATACCTTCTGCTCTCCACAGTGATTGGGCCCCTCGATCCCAACTTGCTACTAATTTGCAGATGACATTTGCCATACTTCTAGACATTACATTCTTCTGGGTGCACTTATTCAACGTCTACTGAGAAATGCTTATTTGTCCTTGATGAGTTTTGTCTTGGGTGTTGTGGCCAGTCCAAAAGGGGACTGTAGATGGTGCTGGGTGAGTAGGAACATGACTAAATGTACAACGTGTCCTCTGCAGGCTAGAGGCATCGATGTCCAGCAGGTGTCCCTGGTCATCAACTACGATCTGCCCACCAACAGGGAGAACTACATCCACAGGTATGACCCTCTGCCCTGCTAACCCGTCTGTAGCTTAACTTAGCGGTCGACCGCCCTACTCGTTTGGGCGCTTTTGGTTAAATGGACCGGGTGTCCCGACGGTCCGAGCTGTTAATGATGAAATCCATGCGTGTCAACTGACTCCGGAGGGTCCCGGTGCCACGCGGCACCGGTCGGCGTTTTGCCGGCCGGACCGCCGTGTGGCACCGTACCTCCGGGGCTATGATCAGAGACTAACTAGCTGAACACAGCCATGCGACGACGTGGCCGCCAACGTGTCACGTAACTGGCGTGGACCCCTCCCTAACGGTGTGTACGATGCTTGGTTCCTCCTGAAGGATTGGGCGCGGAGGTCGCTTTGGTAGGAAGGGGGTGGCCATCAACATGGTGACGGAGGACGACAAGCGCACCCTGAGGGACATCGAGACCTTCTACAACACCACCGTCGAGGAGATGCCCATGAACGTTGCTGACCTCATCTAGAGGGTTCCAGCCACACCATGTCCCGCCCCCCTCATTCTTTAGACAAATACCGTCATGCTCACAAATTGTCAGCTCCCCCCACCCACATCCTTAAGAACTCCGGCTGGCTGCAGATCTAGTCTAGTTTTAATTGGAATTTTTCAAGTTAATTATTTTCCGGGCCAACATAAAAGTTAAATGCGCTTCGCCAGCTAGTTATACTTTGTCAAGGCCTTAAATGATTTTCCCTATGCCCAAACCTGCCTTGCTCCCAACCCCTACGAAAAAAACCATTTTAAATGTGAAATGTTCAAGTGACTTGGCAAGTCATCAAGCATGTTTACTGGGCCATGTGAGCGCTCTTATCAATTAATATAACCTTAATGATTGAAGCTAATAAGTCAAGCTCCAGGAACAGATGGACACAAAAGTATAGATGGGTGGGATGGGTTTTGACCAGCTACTTAAGTCTACCATTTATGTGTTGA
>NC_136953.1:12267994-12280494 GCF_949987615.1 Pollachius pollachius
GGCAGGCAACATGATGAGTCTCCACACGCCCGGGGGGGGGGGGGTAGTGGCCGGGGGCTGCTGCAGCGAGCGCAGCGGTGAGGTGTAAGAATAATTACATGTAATGACATCGCAACCTTTCAGCGGTGAGTGAGAGAAAGGATCGTGGAGGGGGAAGGGGGGTAGCGGGGGAGGTAAACTATAATAATCTTTGGTAATCCCCTTGTATGATGCCTTTGACAGTTTATATCACCCCTACACCAACAATACATTTCCACTCTCCCAGACTTGTAAAGGAAGCCCTGAATCTTTTTTTTGTTTTTGTTTGATGGTCTGCGATGCCTTTCTGACTCTTTGGCCATTGCGCACGAGGTAAATAGAATAGGCGTTGGCCTGTAGTAGTCTTGTAATTATCTCAGTTATGAGAT
This sequence comes from Pollachius pollachius, assembly GCF_949987615.1. Taxonomy (NCBI): domain Eukaryota; kingdom Metazoa; phylum Chordata; class Actinopteri; order Gadiformes; family Gadidae; genus Pollachius; species Pollachius pollachius. Next base: position 12,268,402 of record NC_136953.1, read on the forward strand.
CTGAGAACTTGAGTTCACAACCAAACAAGACAAAGATGAATCGATTCATAAATAATTAACCCCGTAGGTGCTCAAATCAATGTAACGCGGTGCGTACTTATAGTGTGTGCGTGTGAGTGTTTGTGTGCGCACGCGCGTGTGCACGCGTACGAGTGTAAGTAAGTAACACATGCTAAACGACCTTATTTATTTACTATTGTTTGGCAGTGCAACGTTATTCAGCGGCAGCCCCCCCCCATTTCAGCGCTCAGGCCTTCCTCGGTGCGGCTGTGTTTTCTCCACGGTAAACATCGCGGACAAAGGCACAGGTGGTTTGCAGCATGTAGCCATGGAGCGAGGGGGGCATGAGAGTGAGAGTGGCGCCGCTCTGTGAAGACGCCCTGGTTGGAATGGGCCGTTCTGTCCTGACTTGCTGCGGTCTGTGAAGGACTCAGGAGCCAGGACTCAGGAACCAGGGCTCAGGAGCCAGGACTCAGGAACCAGGACTCAGGAACCAGCACTCAGGAACCAGCACTCATGAACCAGCACTCATGAACCAGCACTCAGAAACACTGTCTCACGATCAGACCGACCTATAGGCGGATCGGTGTGTGTGTGTGTGTGTGTGTGTGTGTGTGTGTGTGTGTGTGTGTGTGTGTGTGTGTGTGTGTGTGTGTGCGTGCGTGTGTGCGTGCGTGCGTGTAACTTTTGAGTGCTAATCCCTGACAAGGTATTCCATTTGTTTGAATGTAATCATCATGTCCTGTGTTTTCTTTTTTGTTTAATATCGACATTAATGATTAATTCACATGTTTGCTTGTGCGGAGTTCTGATAGAGAGAAAGAATGAGAGAGAGAGAGAGAGAAAGAGAGAGAGAGAGAGAGAGAGAGAGAGAGAGAGAGAGAGAGAAATGAGTAATACTGTGGGTAAGAAGTGATGGAAAGAAATGTGTGTGTGTGTGTGTGTGTGTGTGTGTGTGTGTGTGTGTGTGTGTGTGTGTGTGTGTGTGTGTGTGTGTGTGTGTGTGTGTGAGGGGGGGGGGGTTGTCTAGGATACGGAAACGCGAGAGTGGAGCCCCACAATCCCCGGTTTGATTGGCGTCAGGGCGTTACTGTCATTCAGGAACACCTGCAGCCTCAGCGCGCACAGTCCCAAGCACGGTCCCACACACACACACACACACACACACACACACACACACATGCACACACACACACACACACACGCGCGCGCGCGCGCGCGCCCACACACAACCACACACAGACGTGTAAACGACTTTAGCTGATATCAGACACGGGCTTGCGTATGCCCGCGCAGGTCACAGAGGCGTGTGTGTGTTGCGCACAAAATGTATCTTCACAACAAATTCCAAGTAATTAAAAAATACAAGGCTTAAAAACTGAATTAATTACATAAGTTATGTCTCATTTAACTGCAAACCCAAAATAATTGCGCACCCCAAGCGCGCTCCCACACACGTACATACACACACACACACACACGCACGCTACTTGTTGACATGAGCAGGGCAGTTGAGGTGTCTGTTGTGCAGCCTTAAAGTTGGCCGACTTGATTCGCCTAACCTTTACTTTACCTATCGAGGAGCCCAAACGTGTTTCACATTCCTCCGTGACTCACCCGGCACATCTCACCAGATCACTTTAATAGCCTCGCGACTTTTTTGCGCATACTCTCTCAGGCAAAAAAAAAAAACGCACCCCAAAAAGATCCACACTGACTACACAACTTAGCCCGAAAGACCCCCAAAACACCTTAAAAGCAGGCGGGTTCCCCCATTGAGCCCAAGTGGATGGAGTATAGGATAGAGGGTCGTGCTATGTAGTGTGCCCCCTTGTAAGTTGGTGGAAATCACTGCTCTCAACAAAGACCTTGGGCCAGCGCATAATAAAGGGTGTGTTTGGCCAAACCAACAGACCTCTTCCATATTCTCGCAGACTTCTAAAGTAATTCTTTGGGGCTATTGTACCCCGAATCAATACCCCCATATAGAGACACATCTTCAACACACAATTGATTGAAAGGGGGCCTCGGACGTCTTGAAAACGAGTTGGCTGGCGGGGCCAGGCACAACAAACCACCTCGTTGGGTTTGCTGAAGACATTAACCGTGTTTCTGTGGACCCGTGCTGACCACTTTGTAATGGCCTAAATGGCTTTTCTTTGGAAATTAAGTTCAAGTTGACATTACATCCTCCCCAAAAAAGCCATTCACACAGTGGCCCCGGGGGTGGGCCGAAAGATGCATGTCAAATGTTTTACATTGGAAAGACACGATGCCTTGACTTAGTGCTTTTATTTATTATAAGACTGGGAGAGAGGGGTGGGGGGGAGCGAGAGGGTTTAAGTCAAAAGTTGACACAAAAACGAAGTAAAAACTAAAACATAATTTCCTTCATAAGGCAAAAAATAACAGCAACGTCAACATCAGTGAAGTCAGCTAAGTCAACTTTTATTAGTCACCCAGGAGAAATATCACATTTATTTTTCCTGTACTTTTCCTATCCCGACAGCGCACTTTCCCCGAGCCCCCGATCCCTCCACAGCATCAACAAGTGCTTCCCTTCGCCCGCCTCGTGCATTCACATGCAAATGCCCGCGCTCGCGAGAAGCCCTCAAGCTCCCATTGGTCCACAGCTGGCACATAATCGCTCGAGAGAAAGCAGGGAAAACTTTCTGGTCATCACCCAGATCCTTCAGTCGCATGTGAATCGGTGCTCTTGTCGGAACAAATCACCCGGTCCGCGCTCTACATTCACCAGATACCAGAAGAAGACGACGACGAGGAAGAGGAGGAGAAGGAGGAGGTTTTGTTTTGTAAACACCGCAGAACCCCTTGTCTCTTACCGTTGCGAGTTTGAAGGCAGACACTCTGAAAGTTTTAAAAAGTTGCGCGACGTACATCAACGGTACGTTGCTGCTCGGTTTGTTGTCACGCGCGCGGTGGGCCATTGCTGATTAGCTGATTTGAGACACCTGGTGCCCTGTTGTACCTGACGCACGAGCCGCGGCGGGACAAGTTGGGTAACGCGCCGCCGGGTGGAAAGGCGACTCGCGCACCATCACAGCCTTTTTTATATCTATCTTCTGGTTTTAAAAAATATTACTTAAAGAAAAAAACACCATGTACAGCATGATGGAGCACGAGCTGAAGCCCACGGGTCAGCCCCAGTCCCACCAGACGTCCCAGGGCATGTCCCCGGTGCCGGGCAACATGACGGGCGGCATGGGCGGCAACGGCGGCTCCCACCCGGGCTCCAAGACGGCGTGCCCCCCGGGGGCCGACCCCATGGACAAGGTCAAGCGGCCCATGAACGCGTTCATGGTGTGGTCCCGAGGCCAGCGGCGCAAGATGGCACAGGAGAACCCCAAGATGCACAACTCCGAGATCAGCAAGCGGCTGGGCGCCGAGTGGAAGCTGCTCACCGACGCCGAGAAGCGGCCGTTCATCGATGAGGCCAAGCGGCTGCGCGCCGTGCACATGAAGGAGTACCCGGACTACAAGTACAAGCCGCGGCGCAAGACCAAGCCCATGCTGAAGAAGGACCACCACGGGCACGGCGGCCCCGGGGGTGTGGTGGTGCACGGCAAGTACCCGCTGTCCGCCGGCAACCTGCTGGCGGCGGCGCAGGGCCAGGGCCAAGGCCAGGGCGGAGGCGGCAGCCCCCGGGTGGACGGCTACGGCTGGGGCCACGCCGCCGGGGGGTACGCCGGCATGCAGGGCGACGCGCTGGGCTACACGCAGCAGCTGCACCGCTACGACCTGTCGGCGCTGCAGTACCCGCCCGCCATGGCACCACAGTCCTACATGAACGGCGGCAACGCCTACAGGTGCGTTTTTTTATACATATATATATTTTAATTTGTTAGCACCTTGATTTTGTTTTGGTGAATGCGTGTATAAAGATGGGGCAGCTGTGGTGTTGTAGGTTGTGTGACTATCCAGATGGGTTGTTGGTTGGTATTCTGTGGAAATTATGGGTTGTATGTTATGTTGGTTAAAAAATTATAGTTTGCAATAGTTATTGCAATCTGTTCAAATTCGAAGTTGAAAGACTTCGTATAGACTGCCTACTTACCCATGTATTGATGTCAAACGGACCTAAATAATGGGATAGGGCCTAAATAATTAAACAGGATCTCTTCCCCCAAAACAAGATGAGTGACAAGAGTAAATCCTCAAGGTATAGCTTTACATACGGTGGATTGCAATCCTTCTTTGTATTTGGTAATCATTTCTACCGGGTGCTCCTGGAACACAGGCCTCACACGGGCGGTGAATCATCGAGGCTACATCGTGTTTCTGATAAGTATTGCTTGCCAAACAGGCTTGGCTTGCTTTGCCCAGATCGTCCTGCCCAACTTGTAATTGTTACTGTGCAACTTTTTGAATTTAGTATTTGTTCCACAGATGTGACTGTGATGGCTTTTGTAATGTTTGGTCAAACATGCTGATCACCCTTGCGAAAACCTCTCGGACCGATTTTGATGGGCTAAAATTCGGTTTTCTAAACCCTTTTGTGTGGTGTGTGTTGCATGAGCCAGGAGAGCTTTGTGTGTGGTCCCCTACCCACAATGCACCAGTGTGACCGAAAGCCAGACTAGTGTCCCAGCAATCCTCAAAACATGTACTTTGACAATTTGAAACGCTGAACTCTTCAACCGGCCTCATAAGGAAACCTTTGTTTTCCCCTCAAAGTCATTAAAGGAAACCTTTCATTTCCATACCAACATTTAAACTTGTTCAACTGACCTAGTTGGACTTTTAATTGTTGTTCAAAACTTTTAACCAGACTATCTCAGCTCTTGGTGGACCAAACCAAAACAAACGTGGCGCCTCACATTATCACAATAATACTCTTTATTTATTTAAAAGGTTGTCGTTTTAGTGTCTGGTGGAAAGACGGGAGATTAGTGGTGTTGAGCAGTGGGGAGAAGTTTGCAGGTGAAAGCATGAAGTCGTTCAATGTTGACCGACAGATCAGCGAGCTATGCGACGGGCCCAGCCTCTTAACCCTCCCTTTTGTTAGTCTGAACACGCAGGTGCACTGCAGCCTACAGAGAAGGGGGGAAAAAAAAAAAGGGAGAGCTTTTGCTTCATTGTTAAAGGAAATCCCAGTATGTTCCCCAGATCTGTAGAGTCGAGATCAAATGAAAGCCGTTGGCATGGTTTTGGGTTTTTAATAGGACTGGAATCGTTCAACCACTTAGGATGCGTTTCCGGTAAGTTCAGAGTATTAATTTGGATTTGAACGAGGACATCTTAAACGGCTATATTCGCGCCTTTCTCGCTATGTTCTCGATGGAACGGTGTTAAAGAGGATTGCATCCGCCCGAACACCAAACTCGCACAGCCGAGGAACTTAGAAGTATTCGATGCGGAATTCTCAAACTTGATCCACGTCGAGAGCCTCCTCATCGCTGCACCGATGAAGATGACCCGACCCTGTCTGCTTGGCCGCCATGTTGACCCTCTCCTCTTCTCCCCCGCAGCCCCATGTCGTACGGCAGCAGCCCCCAGCAGCACAGCCCCGGCACCCTGTCCATGGTGAAGCCCGAGCCCATGTCCCACTCACCGCCCACGGGGCCCACGTCCGGCCACCACCACCACCACCACCACCACCGCGGGCCCCTCCAGGGGGACCTCAGGGACATGATCAGCATGTACATCCCCGGGGGGGACGGCGGAGACCCCACGGGGGCGGCCGCCGCCGCCGCCGCCGCCGCCGCCCAGCGCGGCTACACCAGTGTCCAGCAGCACTACCTCGGGGGCACCGTCCCGCTGACGCACATCTAGACACTGGGTGGGGTGGGGGGGCCCGGCGACGCAGAGGAGGACGGGGGCGCCAAAGGAGAGAGCGGCGGGGGCTGGGAAGGGGGCGTGAGTCACCGCCCCCCCCTCCCTTCCCGCTTGAGCACATCTGGCGCTACGAGGGGGAGCGGTGGAAGGCGGGTCTGAGGGGCCGCTGCGGGGCCCCCCCGCCCCCGAGTGGTACGGGGACACGACACGTCAGAGACTAGCATTGTAACATGCGTACGCGCGTCCCCCTTTTGCACTCGTACCGCCGTACACAGAAGGGCCCCCAGGTGCTGGGGGCCCCCCCCACACAGCCGACGCGCGCTGTGGGCACGTTGCCACTGAGGTCTACAGAAAGCCAGTGTATTTTAATATTCAAAACTGCTATAGTCTACCTCTTGTTTTGTGTTTAGGTCTTTAAACTCATTCGTCCCAGATTCACAATCCCCCCCTGTATACACACACACACACACACGCATGGACGACCCATCCTCCCCCAAGTGCCAAAATGTCAAATGGACTGTGTATGAAGGACTGCTGTAAATAGAAGATGTTTCCCTTTTCCTTGTGTGTAAATATTCTGACTCTTCTGTCCAACTCCCAAAACGTTAGCCAGAACCGGTGACGTTCCGTCGCAAATCTCTAACCCCTGCGGCCACGTTCACGTAACCACAGATCGCAGCGTTCCCGAGCGGCAATGCCGTTAGTTGTTCCTACGGTCTTCCAGTGCCGCGGGGGAGGGTAGGCTGCGTCGTCTGAGACGCAGATCTGTTGTCTGGTTTGCAGTCCTGATGCTCATAAAGTCTACGGAAAGGTGGCTTTCTCAGGTTAGGATGTGAGGCCAAAGTGACTCTAGTCTAGAGCCTGGGCCCACTTGCTAGTTCTCAAGAAATGGGGGGGGGGGCAACAATGGCAGATGAACCACTTAACTTCTCCAGAAAGTGGCTTATGAAGGGAAAGTCCTCCTGGGTTTGTGGGGATCAGACAGAGAAGCAGCTGGGTCAGCGATGGGGACCGATGCGCCTCTGTATAACCCTTTTCTATGACCCTTGGGTTTAGTTAAATGGTGTTTTTATTTGGCTGGTTTGAGTTCCTGTTGGACAATCGAGATTGCAATATCTGAAATAACATTGGGTAATTTGTTTTTAAATCTCAGTTTTTTCCGGTGGGGCACCAGGGAAAACATTTTTCAATTTGTTTCCTCTATGGCAGCCTTTGGCTTCACTGAAAACCCCATCGATGGATTACATTTCTTATCCAGTTTGGAATCTAAATTTTTGGCTGCCAATTATGAGTTAAAATGTTTGGTGTAATTTAGTCTTATAGATTTGGTTTCTGTTTATTTGACCAATATTGTAACTGTTTCTTTAGTTGAAGTGGTTTTGGCAGAGGCCCAAGTTGCTCTTTCTCTTGTGTGCCACATGTTCTAGGCAGGTGTCTCCCATTAACCGAATGAAATTAAATGTAAAATGCTGCATTTCTGTTTTTACCCCTAAAATAAAAATAATACTTTTTTTAAGCAAAGTTTACTTGACTGATTCTGAACCGAATTCTGTTGAAATACAAATTGTTGCGTACAAGTTTTTCCATCCCAAAGGAAATTTCTTTCCAACATTATACCGTGATCGAGGAGCATTTTAAATAGTTTTTTTTCTTTAATGATTTGGTTCCTTTTTCAAGCTTAATTTTGAACCAGTATGCTTCACTTTAAATAACGAATGGTTTAAGGCTTCACTCTGAAGTATTTTTTTAAGTGAAAATACAATATGGTGTGCAATCCACTAATACTTGCATCAGTGCTGCTATTGCCTTAAATGGATCTGTGTTGTATCTGCAAAAAGACGAAACATTTGAAAGAAATTCGTTTTAAGTGATTGTTTACATTAATTACTAAAGGGAAATTTGCAACTTTAACCTATAGACATACACTTTAGGCCTTTTCCCACCAGCGATATCTCCAACACTTACCGATGTTTACAACACATTTATAAACAGTGTTTATACAAAATGTACGATTTTAGAATTTAACATTTCTATTTTGCTATATTCCATCTTGTAAATTGTGTAAAATATTAAGACTTGCAGCATCCGTGTACATAATGTGTAAAGGTCTTGTCAGCTCTTATACTAAGGGCCCGAATTCTTAATTTTTTAAGTCATTTTGTAATGGCAAAATATTAAAATACCTTTTTTCTTCCCAACCATGGTCTGATTTGTGTTGTGTGGGAATTTTCAATTACAATGCTTGAGACTCAATAGAGAAGACTGGACAAAAAGGAAAAGCCCTTTTTTCCCAGGGGGCACTTCAATTATTATTTTTTAAATGAATGGCGATCAATGGATATTCCGGCACAATAGAAAGATTACACACATTTAGTGGAGTGGTTGATTGACTTTAAAGAGCCGAGGTCTTTATCACCCGAGGGACACTATAGGTTTTCAGGCTATATTTACTCCATTATGATTCGCACGATAAAGACTTATGTATTATCAAATTAAATCCCATTTACTTCATTTCAATTTAAAAATAAAAATCAGGGGGGTGATTTGGAAATCCGCAAATGACAAGTAGGCCTACAAAAGATAACTATATTCCAGACAGCGTGTATTGTGAGAGTTGGCAGTGAATCGGCTGTTGCACACAATCTCTGACCTCCCTCTTTGGAGAGAGAGAAAGAGAAGTCAGACGCACGGCCATCGGAACGAGCCCTGCACGTCCCAACCGCGCCACAGGTGGACGAGTTATGGTCCAGCCGTGTTCAAAATAAAACTCCCGGCAAGAGCCATCAAAACTTGGTTGGAGAGAACATGGGTGTCCGACCGGGTGTGGGATGGGATGCGATGGGGGTGGTTGATGGGGCAATAGGCCTGTATCCCCCTACCCCCCTTCCCCCCCCCCCCCCCCCCCCCCCCCCCCCCCAAAAAAAAACACACACACACACACACACACACACACACACACACACACACACACACCATGAAGAATGATTTAAAGGTCGATCATTTACTTTTTTTCCCTTTACCCTCTTTTAAATTCACTTCCCCCCCCCCAAAACCCCGCCTCTCCCGTCCCTCTCCCTTTCTCTCCCTCTCTCTCTCCCTCTCTCTCTCCGGAGTGAAAGCGGGTGGCTGGCCCGTCCGTAATTGGCCGTTTCGGAGGCACATTGTCCTGGCTTTTGAGCTCGCAGGTGCACACAGTAAAGCCGCCGCGTTCCCTACGACACCCCCAGGGCGCATTGTTCGCTTTCTCTCGCTCCCCCATGGAGCAGAAAATTAGCGTTGCTTCGCCTTCCCCCAGCTCTCTCTCTCTCTCTCTCTCTCTCTCTCTCTCTCTCTCTCTCTCTCTCTCTCGCTGGCTCTCTCTCTCTGGGCTCGGGCTTAACCCTTTCAGCGACCGTTGCCATTCTCATGGAAATGGGGGCGCGGAGCCCGCACCCCACCCGACTAATCGGCGAGTAAGGGGAGGGGATGGGAGAGCGAGAAAGAGAGAAAAAAAGAAAAGATAAGTGCAGGGATAAATCTCATCGTGGCTTTTCTGTCGATCCAAGTCTTTCCTGACATTCATCTAAGCCTATCTCTCTCCCTCTCTCTATCTCTCTCTCTCTCTCTCTCTCTCGCTCTCTCTCTCACTCTCTCTCTCTCTCTCTCTCTCTCTCTCTCTCTCTCGTTCTCCCTCCCTCCCCCCTCCCCAACAGACGAGCAGTCTCCCTGGCAACGCGAGGCAGTTAAAACTATAGGCAGGCGGCGTGCAAATTGGAAGGCAAGTAGCCAGTGGGAGCCCGAAACACGCACTAATCACTGTAACTCATCCCTAAGCATTATTCCAAAGAACGGACCGCTGGAGATAGAAATATAGACTGAATCCAATGATTAATTGATTGGTTTGATTGGTCTAATTGGCAGTGAACAGAAGGATGTTTTAAAATTAACTATTTTTTTTTCTATTCTTTACATCATTCGTTATGCTATATCATTCATCAATTTCTTCGACTTTCCTTTACTTTTAATACCCTTTCAAAAAAGTTGTAGGTCAGGAAAAACCAAGGCCGCTCTAGCCCATGGTAGGACTAATACAATCCAAATATACATATGAAAAACCGATAAATCGTTATACAAAGATGTAGAAGCCATAAAAACAACCGGGCCCCACAATTGGTCCTCAGTCGCTGCTCTCGCGGAGGGCCAGGGGCCCATTGTACGAGCTTCAGATGCTTTCATACTAACAGAAACGAAGGCTTTGTCGCCGACTCGCCGCTCATGTAGGAAACCTATGCCATTCACTAATGATGCAATTGAGAAATTATGTGGGAATAATGATGAACTGTTTGTAACATTAATTAACAATTCACAAAAGCAGTTCACCGCGTTTTTTTCAATGGGTCCTATACAAATTAATTAATTAACTAAATAGTTCATTAATTCAGGAAACAGTTTGGCCGTTTCTTTGCCCCCAGACTCGGTCTTCTCAAAACGGTGGAACATATATGTGTCTATGATGTTGGAAAACCTATGCTAGTGTGCGTAAAACTAAACTTAATGTTATTGCGGATGTTGAGCGTATGGATGCGCGTCTTGGAAAGGAGTGGGGTCCTATTCGCTGGGGTCGATGGGTTGCAGGTCGACGTATAAAAAAAGAGAGAAAATGGTGCACAGAAGGTGGAATGGGGGTGGGAGGGGTGTGGGGTGGAGGAGGATTTTCTGGTCCAATACATCCCATCTCTTAGCAACGAGCAGCGAGGCTTCAACAAGTGGTTGCCATGGATTTGGTGAACCCGGACTAAACAAGTGCGTGGGACATGCTGGCGGTGTGACTTTTAAGTCGTCACGAAGAGCTGCGGTCTGCCCATGCTATACAGAGGGGGGTCTGTGTGTGTGTGTGTGTGTGTGTGTGTGTGTGTGTGTGTGTGTGTGTGTGTGTGTGTGTGCGCGCGCGCGCATGTGCGTGCGTGCGTGTGTGAGAGAGCGATCGGTGTTTGTGTGTGTGCGTGCACGCATGTGTGTGTGTCAGTTTGTCAACCATAAGTTATTCTAAAGCATGCATTTAATTGCTGAAATCCAATTTACTAAATTGACGATAAATATTTGCCTTTACGCACCAAATTACGCGTCGAGTTTGCGCACTAAACGCTAATTCACTCAATTGCTTCTGTGTGTCTTTTACCAGTTCACGCCTCAAGTCGATTAGGAACTAATGGACGATCGAAATGTGTCCACATGGATCATAGGTTACCTATACCCTACGAGATTGGTTCTTGCAGATCTCAGGAAAATATTCTTTAATTGTAAAACCTTTTTTGGGAATGCTCCGTCCTTTAATGCAGATTTGATGACGTGAGTTCTCACCATCAATTCAAACAGGACTTTGCCAAACAGGGCAGTTTCGGTGTGAATCAGTGGAATTCGGAGGGTTGGACTCGAGCATGCCCGTTTGATTGATTGATTGACCGTCAGCGACCAATTCATTCATGTTATCCTCGTATGCGGACCTCAAAGGATGAACAGAGTTGATGTGAGTGTGGGTCTGTCCGACTCCCAATCCCAAGTCGTTAATGTGATTTGTTTTTTCATGTTGAGCTTAGTTGTGGGCTTAAAGAAAAGCAGTTGAAGCCAGTATCAGTGGAGGCTTAAACCAGTTCCTGTTTCAAGAGCCTCGCCCATATGTGTATACACCGATTAACAGTCACCCCACCGATTGGTCTATCCATTGTCGGTAGACAACAACAGTGTTTGTATTTACTTTCTGCAATCATACATTGAATCAAGACTTTATATAAAAGTCTCTCTTTGCAAACCTGAAAAGTATAAAGTAAATCAGCCTGATTGCATTTGTTTAATACACCAAAAGCTGACCTGAGAAGCGGTTGCCTCAAACAAAAGCAGTTACAAATCACAGCAACACCTAATGAATATGTGGAACCATTGTACTATTATACACGTATCAACGACGGCTCCTGATGTGACACCAAAGCAACGCCTTTTATAGGTTCCCAGGGGACTGTATGGGCTCCAACCCGTTCTGGGACCTATACACTTGTCTTGGTCCCTAAAAATGACAACAGCACTGCCACACCCATGGGTCTGTACCACCAGGCAGGCAAACCTCTTCTGCTTTTTGACAAATAGCTAGCGCCCGTTGACGTGCACTGTCCTACGTGCGACCGACGCAGGCCGACGCACACGTCCGCGCACGTAGCATGCACATGTTTCCAGACATGCAGACAGAGAGAGCATGACATGTTGTTAAGCTTGGAGGCATGTTAAGCCAATGGGGGGGGGAGGGGGTGAAGATCTGATGTTGTA